>NC_092381.1:5876390-5985602 GCF_030028105.1 Mobula birostris
CCGTTCTTTGAGGGAGGAGGACACCTCTGATGTTCTGGAAAGGAAAGCCACCTTCTGGGAACAGATGTGGGAGAGACAAACAAACTGAGAAAAGGGAATAGCATTTTTGCAGGAGACAGGATGGACTGGGCTGCTGAGTTTCTCCAGCATCGACACACAGTCCTAATGAGGGGTCTCGCCCTGAATCATCGACTGTATCTTTCCATAGATGTTGCCTGGCCTGCTGAGTCCCTCCAGCATCGAGACCCAGTCCTGATAAGAGACTTGGGTCTGAAATGTCCATTAGACCAAGACATAGGAGCAGAAATAGGCCACTTGGCCCATCAAATCTGCTCTGCTATTCTATCATGGCTGATCCTTTTCCTCACTTGTCAGCCCCACTCTCCAGCCTTCTGTCTGTAACCTTCGATGCCTTGTTCAATCAAGAATCTATCCATCTCTGCCTTAAATACACCCAATGACCTGGCCTCCACAGTTGCCTGTGGTAATAATTTCCACAAATTCACCACCCTCAGGCTAAAGAAAAATTTCTGCATTCTGTTTTAAATGGACCTGAGGCTGTGCTCTCTTTTCCTAGACTCCCCACCATGAAAAACATCCTTTCCACATCTACTCCATCTAGGCCTGTCAGTATTTGAACGGTTTCAATGAGATCCCCCTCATCCTTCTAAATTCCAGTGAATACATTCCCAAAGCTATCAAACGTCCCTCGTATGATAATCCTTTCATTCCCAGAATCATCCTTGTGAATCTTCTCTTAACCCTCTCTACTGCCAGCACATCTTTTCTCAGATGAGGAGCCCAAAAACTGTTCACAATACTCAAGTGAGGCCTCACCAGTGTCTTATAAAGCCTCAGCATCACATCCCATCTCTTGTATTCAAGACCTCTTGAAATGAATGCTAACACGGCATTTGCTTTCCTCACCACCGACTCTACCTGCAAGTTAACCTTTAGGGTGTTCGCACAAGGACACCCAAGTCCTTTTGCATCTCAGATTTTTGGATTCTCTCCCCATTTACAAAATAGTCTTCTCATTTATTTCCACTACCAAGGTGCATGACCATGCATTTTCCAACGTTGTATTTCACTTGCCACCCTCTTGCCCATTCTCCTAATCTGTTCAAGTCCTTCTGCAGCCTACCAGTTTCCTCAACACTACCCGCCCCTCCACTAATCTTCGTATCATCTCCAAACTTAGGAACAGAGCCATCTATTGCAGCATCTAAATCATTGATATACAACATAAAAAGAAGTGGTTCCAACACCGACCTTTGCAGGACACCACGAGTCACTGGCAGCAAAAAAAGATTCCTGTTATTCCCAGTCACTGCCTCCTACCAATCAGCCAATGCTCTACCCACGCCAGTTACTCTCCTGTAATGCCATGGACTCTTAACTTGGTAAGCAGCCTCATGTGTGTCACCTTGTCAATCACCTTCTAAAAGTCCAAATACACAACATCCACTGCATCCCCTTTATCTATCCTACATGTAATCTCCTCAAAGAATTACAACAGGTTCATCAGGCAAGATTTTCCCTGAAGGAATCCATGCTGACTTAGTCCTACCTTGTACAGTGTCTCCAAGTATTCCATAACTTCATCCTTAACAATTGATTCCATCATCTTCCCAACCACTGAGGTCAGGCTAACTGGTCTATAATTTCCTTTCTGCTGCCTTCGTCCTTTCTTAAAGAGTGGAATGACATTTGCAATTTTCCAGTCCTCTGGCACCATGCCAGAGTCCAATGAATTTTGAAAGATCATTACTAATACCTCCACAAACTCGACCGCTACCTCTTTCAGCACCCTATGGTGACTTATGTACCCTTAGGTCTTTCAGCTTTTTGAGCACCTTCTCCCTTGTAATAGTAACTGCACTCACTTTTCTTCCTTCATGCATACTGCTCGAGTCGTCCATAATGAAGACTGATGTCAAATACTCACTTAGTTCATCTGCCATCTCCTTGTCCCTGTTATTGTTTCTCTGGCCTCATTTTCTAGTAGTCCTACATCCACTCTAATCTCTCTTTTCTTTTTATACACACTTGAAAACACTTTACTATCCACTTTGATATTGTTTGCTAGCTTGCTTTCATATTTCACATTTTCCCTCCTAATGATTCTTTCAGTTATTCTTTGTAGGTTTTAAAAAAACTTCCCAATCCTCTATCTTCCCTCTACTTTTTGTTTTGTTGTGTGCCCTCTCTTTTGCTTTTACATTAGTTTTTAGTTCCCTTGTCATTCACGGTCGTACTATTTTGCAACTTGGGTATTTCTTTGTTTTTGAAATACATCTATCCTGCACTTTCCTAAGGGTCCTAAGGGATCACTGGTTCCTCAGGGTTCTTTTACCTTAAACTCTCGTATCGCCTCTGGTTCATTACATAACACCCAATCCAGTAAAGCTGATCTCCTAGTGGGCTCAACAACAAACTGCTCTAAAAAGCCATCTCATTGGGTTTCAGCAAACTCACTCTCTTGAGATCCATTACCAACTTGATTTTTCTAATTGAACTGCATGTTGTAATCTCCCATGACTATCATAACATTCTCCTTTTGATACCCTTTTTCTATTTCCCATTGTAGTTAGGGTCCACATCCCAGCTACTCTTGGGAGGCCTCTATGTAAATGCCATCAGGGTCCTTTTACCCTTGCAGTGTCTTAACTCAACCGCTAACGACTTCGCACCTTCTGATCCTATGTCACATCTTTCTACTGATTTGATGCCATTCTTTACCAGCAGAGCCACACCACCCCTCTGTCTACCTTGCTATCCCTCTGATACAATATGTAACCTTGAACATTCAACTCCCAACTACAACCATCCTTCAGCCACGATTCAGTGATGGCCACAACATCATACCTGACCATCTGTAAAAGTGCAACAAAATCATCCACCTTATTTCTTATACTCAAAGCATTGAGATATAACACTTTGAGTTCTGTAAATACGTCCCTGTAACTGTGATCGATTATCTCCTCACTCTCCCGTACAAGCCAAAGGTCATCCAGCTTCTGCTCCAGATCCTTAACACGGTCTCCAAGGAGCTGCTGCCGGATGCACCTCACACAGATGTTGTTCCCTGGGAGACTCTGGGTCTCCCAGGACTCTAACATCCAGCATGAAGAACACACAACAGCCATTTACTACACTCAGTACAGCAAGAGAGAGAAAAAGGAACTTTAACAGAAGCTTACTCAGAGCCAATGCCTTTTTCGAGCTGAAGCCTCCTTTGACCCAAAGCCTGACACTCCTACTCTCACCACAGGCCTACTCCCAACAATGGCCAACCCGCCTGTCCCTTTTGTACTTTCAGACAGGTGTCTTGAACTTGAGAGAAACCTCGTCGGTGTGGCCTGCTCCTGCCACTAATTGGGCTGTTGGAATGAGCCTTCTTTGTTCCACAGCTTCCCAAATATTTCATCCCTGCTCGAGATCACTGCCTTGGAACAAATAAGTAGGCCTGGCATTCTGTGCATTGGTCTTTTAAACCTCAGGTCATTTAACTCAAAGTGTTCATAATTTGCTCAGTTTAAAAGAGGTTATCCCTGCCTTCCCTAGTGCACTTCCTCATTCTACACTTAACAGCACTTTTCTGGTTGGCAGCCAGTGACTGGTGGCATTCCACGGGTCCGTGTTGGGATCTCCTCATTTCATGTTATATGTCAGTGATCTGGATGATGGAATTGATGGCTTTGAGGACAAGTTTGTGGATGATACAAAGGTAGGTGGATGGGCGGGTATCGTTGAGGAAGCAGGGAGGCTGAAGGAGGACTTTGACAGATTAGGAGAATGGGCAAATAAGTGGCAGATGGAATACAGTGTCGGGAAATGCACAGTCACGCACTTTGTTAGAAAGTAAAGCATAGACCATTTTGTAAATGGGGAGCAAATTCAGAAATCAGACATGCAAAGGGACTTTGCATTTCTCATACAGGTTCCCGAAAGGTTAATTTGCAGGTCGAGTCAGTGGTAAGGAAGGCAAATGCAATGTAAGCAAGGTGTAATGCTGAGGCTTCATAAGGCACTGGTGCAACTGTGCTTGGAGCATTGTGAGCGGTTTTGTGCCCCTTATCTAAGAAAAGATATGCTGATATTGAACAGGGTCCAGAGGAGGTTCACGAGAAGGAATTTGGGAATGAAAGAGTATCGGGAGAGGTTCGGAGAATGCACTTTCAAAGGCTCTACAATTCAAGTTCTCAGTCATATTTATGTATTTATTTACTTACTATTTATTTTGTTTTGTTTTTCCACAGTTTGTCAGGATTTGTCAGTCATGTTTCATTGATTATATTGTATTTCTTTATTCTGTTGTTAGTGCCTGCAAGAAAATCAGTCCAAGGATAGTATTTGCTGACATATACATACTTTGATAATAAAGCTTTCTCTGAACTTTTGGATTTTAAATGGGGTTGAGAGGAATAATATATTACCCAGGATAGAATGGCGTAGCAGGCCACAGAGCCTATTCTGCTCCTATACATTACGGTCCCAACTCAGAAAGTGGCCAGTTGGCTCCTTGAGTCCAAGAGAGTTTTCAGGGGGACAATCCAACTTGTCCCTTCCCTGTGCCTCTCCATTCTGAAGGTTGTTCTTCTCAAAAATCCATCAATCCTCCTTTCATTCCTTCCACAATAAATGTAAACTCAGATGTGGTTTATCAGGATGGTTATGCTACTGAGACGTCGGAAGAGCCGGGGAATTGAGGTGGGGGGAGGCTGGTTGGGTGGGAGAGAGCTTTTTAACCATTTTCTCCAAATGATCTGAAATTCCTGACGTTGATGCTGCCACAATCACATATCTTTCCCGACCTTGATAATTCTAATGAGATGAAGAACGATGGGCAATAGCTGGGCTTTCTTGTTCAAAAGAAGTTAACAGATGGCCTCATGGAAAGATGTCAGGGGGGAAGCAATGGGAACAGATCACCGCCAAGAATAATGTGACAAGGAAAAGGAAAGGAACCTCCCGTGGGCTCTTTATGATGTGGGGAAAAAACTGAAGAACCTGGGGGAAATGGAATGGACAGAGAGAATATAAACCCCAAACACACACACACTACTACCCTGGCACAAACAGTACCAGAGGACAGAGAATATCCCCCCCCACACACAGACAGTGCCAGAGGTGACAGAGAATATACCCCCTCCACACACAGACAGTGCCAGAGGTGACAGAGAATATCCCCCCCACACACAGACAGTGCCAGAGAATATCCCCCCCACACACACACAGACAGTACCAGAGGACAGGAATGAACCTATTCACGGGAATCGTGATACAGGTCCTCCCTCTCCAGCACTAACGTGCCACCCAAATTACTCCATCTAACAATTTCAGCCTGGTCTCCTCTCAATCTGTGCATTTTCCCTTTGCGCGTTTGCAGGTTGGTAACACGTACCACGAGGTCTGGTACGACGATCCCGAGAGCATTTCTATGAGGGTGTCTATCGTGCTGAAACTGAACCTCCGTGGTGTCGGCGTGTGGACTGCAAACGACATCAACTACACTGGTGATGCCAGAGCAAGAATGCAGGCTGCGGAGATGTGGAACGCAGTGTGTCCTCCCTGGTGCAATTACTGAGTGTGAACCATTTCATCTCTGTATCAGCTCATCAATTAGTATTGCAAGATGAGCATCGATATCCCTAGCATCCGATAATTTCTCACCCTCACCCCAATCTTCTTCAATTCCCCAATCTAGCTCCCCGCCTACTCCTTTTCATTTCCTCACCTGTCCACCTCCCTCTGTGCCCCCCGTCGTCCCCCTTCTCCCCTCCCTTTCTCCCATGGTCCACGTTCATCTCCAGATTCCTCCTTCAGTCCTTCACCTTTTCCACCTATCAACTTCCAGCTTCTCAATTCATCCTGCATCCCCACCCACCCATCCTCCCCCTCACCTAGTCTCACCTATCACCTGCCAGTCTGTACTCCCCCACTCCCTCCCCCTCACCTGGTCTCACCTATCACATGCCAGTCGTTACTCCTCCCCCTCACCTGGTCTCACCTATCACCTGCCAGTCTGTACTCCTCCCCCTCCCTCCCCACCCACCCATCCTCCCCTTCACCTGGTCTCACCTATCACCTGCCAGTCTGTACTCCTCCCCCTCCCTCCCCACCCACCCATCCTCCCCCTCATCTATCACCTGCCAGTCTGTACTCCTCCCCCTCCCTCACAACCCCCCTCCCCCTCACCTGGTCTCACCAATCACCTGCCAGTCTGTACTCCTCCCCCTCCCTCCCCACCCACCCATCCTCCCCCTCACCTGGTCTCACCAATCACCTGCCAGTCTGTACTCCTCCCCCTCCCTCCAGCTTCTTATTCCGGCTTCTTCCCCCTTCCTTTCCAGTCCTGATGAAGGGTCTCGGTCTGAAACGTCGACTGTTTATTCCTCTCCATAGATGCTGCCTGACCTACTGAGTTCCTCCAGCATTTTCTGAGTGTAACAACATTGAGCTCATTTGTAATAATAGTAAAATAAATATAAATCTAGAAAACAATTCAAACGTTTTATTCATTAAATTCAAATAAAGCCGTACGATAGAAAGAGACGCACCAACCTTGAGTTGGGGGTTCACTTTAGAGGCTGCTCTGACGCGATGACGTTATTACGTAAAGAGTTTTAATACACGTGTGTATGCTTTGAAGTTCAATAAAACGTGTTATGGATTTTGTTAAATATAAAATGCCTCACTTCATTTCATTTGCAAAATCCTACACTGGTGACCCCAATGCTCTAGCACGATTCCAGAGTTATTGTACATGTTGTCCAACGCAGTCACATTGAAACTGCTGGAGTTTTAGAGCAAAATCTTTTGGTTGGTTTGTACAAGCAGAGGCCCAATTCGCACTGTGAGAAATCACTGCCGATGACACCAAGTTTTACTATGTGGTAGTATCACTCAGAATCTCCACGGCTGCGAGAGTGGTGAGTCTGCTTGAACACTCGCCTGAACACAATAAATACCAATTGCTGAAAATTTACCTTTCACAGACCTTTGGAGTCTGAGCATGCCAAACATTTGCTGTCCTTGCCCAATCTCTGTGACGTTAGGCCTTCAGAGCTAATGGACACCCTGCTGTCTCTCCTGGGAAATTACCATCCTTGTTTGATTGTTAAAGAACCTTCATGCAGTGAATCCCTGATCAAGTTTGCATAGCCCTCACTAATGCACCCATGATGGACTATGGGGATCATGCTAAAATGGCTGATAGTCTACACTCAGCTAGGCAGCGATGCATCATTCCTCCTCCTTTCTCTACCTCAATAAGAAAGATGTCAATAAAATTCAGAGAGTACAGAGGAGATTTACTAAAATGTTGCCTGGGTTTCATCTCCTAAGTTACAGAGAAAGGTTGAACAAGTTAGGTCTTTATTCTTTGGAGCATAGAAGGTTGAGGGGGGACTTGATAGAGGTATTTAAAATTATGAGGGGGATAGATAGAGTTGACGCGGATAGGCTTTTTCCATTGAGAGTGGAGGAGATTCAAACAAGAGGACATGAGTTGAGTTAAATGGCAAAAGGTTAGGGGTAACATGAGGGGGAACTTCTTTACTCAGAGAGTGGTAGCTGTGTGGAACGAGCTTCCAGCAAAAGTAGTTGAGGCAGGTTCGATGTTGTCGTTTAAAGTTAAGTTGGATAGATATTTGGACAGGAGGGAATGGAGGGTTATGGGCTGAGGGCAGGTCGGTGGGACTAAGTGAGAATAGGAGTTCGGCATGGACTAGAAGGGCCCAGATGGCCTGTTTCCGTGCTGTAATTGTTATATAGTTATGGTTAATAAGCTTGTCAGCAAAGCCCTCAACATAAAGATGCCCATGGCTGCAAAACAGACAACATCAGTCTGTGCTTTTACAAGTCATCTCTCTGACACAGTGGTGTCAAGAAAACAACCTCTCCCTCAATGTTGTAAAAACAAAGGAGCTGGTTGTGGATTACAGAAGGAATGGAGATGGGCTAACCCCTATTAACATCCATGGATCTGGGGTTGTGAGGGTAAATAGCTTTAAGTTCCTCGGCATCCACATCACCGAGAACCTCACGTTGTGAAAAAGGCACAACAGCGTGGTGAAAGGAGTTAAGCTGTATATATATTCAATCATGGCTGGTCCTTTTTGCTATCTCTTCCTCAACCCCAGTTCTGGGGCTTCTCCCCGTAATCTTTGATGCCATGTCCAATCAAGAACCTATCATTCTTAAATACACACAACAACCGCGACTCCACAGCTGCATGTGGCAACAAATTCCATAAATTCACCACCCTTTGGCTAAAGAAATTTCTCCAAATCTCTGTTTTGAAATGGTGCCCCTCTATCCTGAAGCTGTGCTCTCTTGTCCTAGACTCTCCCACTGTGGGAAAAGTCATTTCCACATCTACTCTGTCTAGGCCTTGACAGAGTTGAATTGGGAAGGGCTACTATGGTTTAGGTGTTGTGTAATGAGCAGATTTGATTAGAGAGCTTAAGGTAAAGGAACGCTTAGGAGTCAGTGTTTATTATATGATACAATTCACTCTGCAATTTGAGAGAGAGGAGCTAAAGTCAAATGTATTAGTATTACAGTGGAGTAAAAGGGAATTATGGAGGCATGAGATTGGAGATAGCCAAAGTTGATTATAAGAAGACACTAGCAGGGATGATGGCAGAACATGAATGGCTGATATTTCTGGGAGCAATTTGGAAGGCACAGGATAGATACATCCCAAAGAAGGAGTTTTCTAAAGACAGAATGATGCAACAAGGGAAATCAAAGGCAACATAAAAGCGAAAAAAAGAAGGCATGTAATCGAGCAAAAATTAGTGGGAAGTGAGAGAATTGGGAAGCTTTTAAGAGCCAACAGAAAGCAACTCAATGCCATAAGCAGGGAAAAGATGAGATATGAAGGTAAGCTTACTGATTTTGCATATGTATAAAAAGAACAAGAACGGTGAATGTAGATATTGAACCACTGGAAAAAGATGCAGGAGAGGTATTAATTTGGAACTAGGAAATGTCAAACGAATTGAATAAGTATCCTGCATCAGTCTTCACTGCAGATCCTTCAAGAGTGTTGAGGGCAGAAGTGAGTGAAGTCACCATTACGAGGGAGAAAGTGCTTGGGAAGCTGAAAGATCTGAAGGTTAGGCACATCGACTGGAGCAGAGCGACTACACCCCAGGGTTCTGAAAGAAGTAGATGAAGAGATTGTGGAGACAATAGTAATGATCTTTCAAGAATCACTAAATCCTGGAATAGTTCTGGAGGACTGGAAAATTGCAATTGTCATTCCACTCTTCAAGAAGTAGGGAGGCAGGAGAAAAGAAATTATAGGCCTGTTAGCCTGATGTCAGTAGCTGGGAAGATGTTGGAGTCAATTTTTAAGCATGAGGTCTCGGGGCACTTGGAGGCACATGATAAAATCAGCCAAAATCAGCATGATTTTCTTAAGGGAAAGTCTTGCCAGAGAAATCTGTTGGAATTCTTTGAAGAAGTAATAAGCAGGATAGGCAAAGAAGAATTGGTGGATGTTGTGTACTTGGGTTTCAGAAAGCCTTTGACAAGGGGCCACACAGGAGGCTGCTTAACAAGATAAGAGCCCATGATATCACAGGAAAAGATACTAGAATGGACAGAGGATTTGCTGACTGGCAGGAGACAAAGAGTGGGAATAAAGGGAGCCTATTCTGGTTGACTGCCAAAGATTACTGGTTTTCTATAAGTGTTTCTGGTGGGATTGTTCCTTCTTACGCAATGTAACCGACTCATGGGGCTGATACAGACTTGGCTCGTTAGATAACTTCGCCAACAGTGGTGAGAAGGCCACCTTTCATAGACAATATACATGTAACCAGTTGATCATTGAATATCACTTCTTGTTGTTAAAATTCACTTATGCATTCAGCCTGGTAATGCTAAAATAGCTGCCTGTGCCTTTATGAAAAAATGGTGACGTCATTATGCACGTGTGGAGTAGAAAGAAGAGCTGCAATGTTCTAGAAAGCACATTGAGTGCTGGTCATAGGGAATATTTTTGCAAGTATTGGCTCTGGATAGCTTGGTTGTGCGAAGTTCCTTATCGGCCTAGTAGGTTAGTCTTTTGAATAATTTAACTACAAGTCAACATCTTGTAAAAGTTTATTTTTGTCTTACTTTATTGTTTCATGACTGAAGGTAAATGTGTTAATCTCTGATCACATAGCATGAGCGAGGAGAACTCGGTTCAGGGTCGAGCCTGTATGTGTTTGGAAGTTAAGCTCGTGTGTGCCAAAGTGAGTAGTTAAAGTGAGATGCATTTATTCACAGATTTGATGTTGTGTATAAGGGGGATTCTAATGTTGTTTGTATTGTTTTTAGAATTGCCACCACCATATTGGTTTTGTATATTTTATTTTATTTATTTTTATTCTGCATGGGGTGTATGGGGTGTCAGGGAGGGGTAGCACCTCTGGTGGGGGAACATGTCGCGTCCTTTTCAGGGCGGTTAGTCCACCTTTGGTCCCCACCTGGCACTCAGCTCTCACCTGTGGCTTCCTGTAGCTGTTTGCATGTGACAGCAGCCACACCCCAGGCAACGGCTTCGACAAGCCGGCTAAACCAGTTGAGGGTAGCCGACGGGTCTCAAACCCTCAGTGAGATAGGGAGTTGTCTATTCCAGTATGTGAAGACAGACTTCGGCGGATTGAGCGGACGAGACCTATGGTAGGTCCAACGGTCAAGAAGGCGGTCTCTGCAAGCGTCGTGGAACGTGTAGAGCAGGACAAGACACAGAAGACGTCCTGGTCATCCACTGCACCTAGTCCCATCTCCAGCCGTCTAGACTCTGTCTTGTCACTGGATCCAGATGGGAATTGGGAAGAGAGAGTGAGGCTGACGCTGCGCAGCTCTCCCTCACTTAAATCCAAATCACGCGCTAGTCTCGACACCATCGTAATGGTGACGAGGTCCTCATCAACGTCAACAATGGACAAACAACCATTTTTATTCTGCATACGTAACTATTTGATACATAAGTGTGTAGACCGAAATTAAACTGAGACTGTAACAGCAGGAACTGTGTTTTTTTAAAATTCATTTTGTTATTTTTATTTTGATACCTTCTTTCTGCATTAAAGCATCTAAAACAGAGAAAGGAATTAAACATTGAAAAAGTATTTGTTGTTCTGAGTGAGTATTTTTCCCAGGCTTCAAAATACATTTGGTCAGTGTGATTTGGAGTTCAACTAAACAGGAACATTGGGATGTTCTGATTAAAGGAACCTTGATTTGAGCGAATGCTGTGTAAATACTGCCTATTTACAGTTATCAGTACCCCAGAAATGACAAATCATACTGCTAGCATAAAATTATAAAGAAAGTACATTAAACAAATTTTCAACTTTAAAGAACAGTTACAAAAATAAGAAAACTAAAAGGGCCCATTGCAGTTAAACCAGTCCAATGTGCACATAACGTTGGAGCTCATACTGGAGTAGTTGGGGTATATCCCTTTACTCACGTGCTGGACTCAAGGTCTTCATGAAAGCATCCACCACATACCGAACTCCCCTTGAAAACCATCTCAAACGAACTGCTCTCTCAGTATTGGCCTTTCCTCCTTGGAGCCATTCATCTGCACAAAGCACTTCTTGCAACGGGGACTCTCCTCACAACGGCATTCTGCAACATCTTCCTTTGTGCCCCGCTTCACAGCTCCCGCCAAAAGGACCCAAACCAGACTACCGTCCTTCAGAAAACTCTTCCCCACAGGTCTCTAGAACCTTCTCTCACATCTCACAATCCTGATTGACTGCCTCACATTCCTAAGTTGGACAACATGTATCTTTAGCTGAAGCCAAAACACACTTACCAGCATGGCACAGTGCCTTTACAGAAAACTACCGATACAAACTATCTCACAGCATAGCAGTAGAAATCTTAACCAGGGCATTACAGTTGCATATCAGGAATTTGGATGACAGAATTACTGGCTTTGTGGCTGAGTTTGGAGATGATAAGAAGATAGGTGGATAGTCAGGTAGTGTTGAGGAAGCATCGAATCTGCAGAAGGACTTAAACAAATTAGGAAAATGGGCAAAGAAGTGACGGAATACAGTTTCAGGAAGTGTACAGTCAAGCACTTTGGTAGAAGAAATAAGAGCGTAGACCACTTTCTAAATGTGAAGAAGATCCAAAAATCTGAGCTTCAGAGGGACCTGAGAGTCTTTGTACAGGATTCCCTAAATGTTCATTTGCAGGTTGAGTCAATGGTGAGGAAGGCAAATGAAATCTTGGCATTCATTTCGAGAGGGCTAGAATATAAAAGGAAGAATGTAATGCTGAGACTTTATAAAGCACTGTTGAGGCCTCATTTGGTGTATTGTCGCAGTTTTGGGCCCTTTATTTAACAAAAGATGTGCTGACATTGGAAAGGGCTCAGAGGAAGTTCACAACAATTATTCCAGGAATGAAAGGGTTAACGTATAAGGAACATTTGATGGCTGTGGGCTTGTACTCACTGGAATTTAGAAGAATGAAGGGGGATCTCATTGAAACCTATCAAATATTGAAAGGTCTAGATAGAGTGGATGTGGAGAGGATGTTTCCAATAGTGGGTGAGTCTAGGACCAGAGGACAAAGCCTCAGAATAGAGTGACGTCTGCTTAAAACGGAGCTGAGGAGTAATGTCTTTAGCCAGAGGATGGTGAATCTGCCGTGGGCGGCTGTGGAGGCCAGATCGTTGGGAATATTTAAAATGAAGATTGATAGGTTCACGATTAGTAAGTGTGTCAAGACATACAGAGGAAGGCAGGAGAGTGTGGTTGAGAGAGAAAATGGATCAGCCGTGATGAAATAGAGAAGTTTCGATGGGCCGAATGGCCTAATTCTGCTCCTATGTCTTCTGGTCTTACATGTGCTGAAACTTTCAGACTGCCTGCAGCACATCCTTGTTGGTTGTTCACGGAAGTGACGTGTTTTACTGTACGTTTCAGCAAATAAATTTAAATCTTGAGTCTTGAAAATTAGATAATATTTGATTAGCTTTACTTGTATATTGATACATACAGTGAAATGTGTCAAATCAAATCAGCCCATCTCACCATTTGTTTCAATGTTATGATGTACATGTGTCAAATAAATCTAATCTTTTTTTCTTCATCATTATTGCCCAAGTTACAGTGGAAAGATGTAAAAGGTGGAGATTTGGTACAAATCATGGTTTTGGGATGAACCTTGTCCATATCTGTGAGAGAAGAGAATTCAGGTTCCGGGGCTGAATGTTGGACGAATTAAAGAGGAAGCGATAGTTGTGACTATTGTTCAAGGATGTGAGAGATGAGAGAAAGTAACTTATCCTACAAAGTTACATTCGATAGCACGAATTTTGCATCAATATTTCATTGTTACCACATACAGGGAGAGAGAGCGATAGAGAGACAATAGAGGAGCCATTCTCAGCCATGTACAGATTACTGGAAAGAAGTCACATTTCTGGTGGAGTTTGTACAGAGAGGATGGTCTGGAGTCTGGAATTGGTGCTGGGTCTGTTCATAACCACACCATGGATCCACAGTTTCAACAAGCAACTTTCCGTCACCTCAGAATGTTTGTGTGATGATCCAAACCTGTGCTGGCCTCTGCGTCGAGAGAATCAGGCTGAAGTCGAGGTGAGTGATGAGGCCTATGAATTCCCGAGGGTAAGTGGTTCTGTGACTCCTTGTCTCCTGGACGGCAATGAGCAGCAACATTTAAATAGGAGCATTGTGAGGGAGCTCCTTCTATGTTCAAAGTAAATTTATTACCAAAGTACATGTACTTTACTATATACTACCCTAAGATTCATTTTCTTGCAGAAATTTACAGGAAAATAAAGAAAAATAATAGAATTGTAAAGAGCCCCTAACAGTTTATTTATTTATTGAGATACAGCACAGACAGGTACTTCCAGCCCTTTGAGACACGCCGCCTAGCTTCCCCCCGATTTAACCCGAGCCTAGTCATAGGACAATTTACAATGACTAATTAACCTATTAACCAGTACGTCTTTAGACTGTGGGAGGAGCCTGGAGCTCCTGGAGAAAACACGTATTCCATGGGAGGTCGTACAGACTCCTTACAGGTGACATTGGGATTAAACTCCAATCACTGGTGCCCCGCACTGTTGTGTTCTGCTGACTCCTATGCTATCTCCCAACCCAAGTGAGTCTGTAGGTTGTGGAATCAGATTAGAGTTGTGATGAGTGAAGTTATTCACTCTGATTCAGGAGCCTGATGGTTGTAGGGTAATAACTGATGGTGTGGGACCGAAGGACTCTGTCCTCTACAAAATTCAATTCAGGTACGTGGTCAGTGATATTACATTTAATTCAGGGCAGGAACGAAAGGCCATTAGATCAGAAGATGTAAGAGTAGAATTAGGCCATCCAGTCTGCTCTTCCATTCCATCGTGACTGATTTATTTACCCTCTCAATCCCATTCTCCTGCCTTCTCCCCACAACCTATGACACCCATAAGACCATATAGCAAAGGTTCAAAGGTCCAAAGGTCCAATTTAATGTCAGAGAAATCCTGAAATGCTTTTTCTTCACAAACATCCACGAAAACAGAGAAGTGTCCCACAGAATGAATGGCAGTTAAACGTAAGGACTGCAAAGTCCCTTCCCCCCACATGGGCATGGCAGCGAGCAACGATCCCCCTCCCCACCAGCAAAAAGAGCCAGCTTCGGCACCGCCACCAAGCACTCAAGCAATAGCAAAGACACAGACTTGCAGTTATCTAGGTTTTGTCCAGGCCTTTCAACATTCAAAAGGTTTCAGAATTCCAGAGAGTACAGACCCAGAGCCATCAAATGTTCCTCATATTATAATCCTTTCATTCCTGGAATCATCCTTGTGAACCTCCTCTGGACCCTCTCCAATGCCAGCACATATTTTCTAAGATGAGGAGCCTAAAACTGTTCACAATACTCAAGGTGAGACCTCATCATTGCCTTATAAAGCCTCAGCGTCACATCTTTGCTCTTGTATTCTAGACTTCTTGAAATGAACACTAATACTGCATTTGCCTTCCTGACCACCTACTCACCCTGCAAGTTAACCTTCAGGGTGTTCTACAAGTCCCTTTGCATCTCAGATTCCTGGATTTTCTCCCTATTTAGAAAATAGTCTGCACATTTATTTCTACTACCAAAGTGCATGACCATGCATTTTCCAACATTGTATTTCATTTGCCACTTTCTTGCCCATTCTCCCAATCTATCTAAGTCATTCTGCATCCTACCCTTCTCCTCAACACTAGCTCCCACTCCAGCAATCTTCGTATCATCTGCAAACTTGGCAACAAGGCCATCTATTCCATCATCTAAATCATTTATATACAACTTAAGAAGTAGTTCCAACACTGACCCCTGTGGAACACCACTAGTCACTGGCAGCCAACCAGAAAAGGATCCCTTTATTCCCACACACTGCCTCCTACCAATCAGCAAATGCCCCTACCATGTTAGACTTTCCGTTAAGGAAACCATGGTGACTTTGCACTACCTCGTCCTGTTTTACCACGTACTCCATCACCTCGTCCTTAACAATTGACTCTGACATCTTCCCAATCATTGAGGTCAGGCTAAATGGTCTATAATTTCCTTTCTTAAAGATTGGAGGAACATTTGCAATTTTCCAGTCCTCTGGCACCCCTACTAATCTTACTAAGTTGATGAAGACAAGGAAGTGAATGATTTTATCAAGGCCTTCGACAAGGTCTCACATGGGAGGTTGATCAAGAAGATTCAGTTGCTTGGCACTCAGAATGAGGTAGTAAATTGGATGAAACATTGGCCTTGTGGGAGAAGCCAGAGAGTTGGTTGTAAGATGGTTGTCTCTCTGACTGGACACCTGTGTCAAATGGTGTGCTGAAGGGATTGGTACCGTGTCTGTGGTTGTTTGTCATCTATGTCAATGATCTGGATGATAATGTGGTTAACTGGATTAACAAATTACCCAAGATTGGGGGCACATGGGTAGTGAGGAGGGCTATAAAAACTTGCACTGGGATCTGAACAGGCTGAAAAAATGGTAGCTGGAATTTAATGCAGACAAGTGTGAGATGTTGCAGTTTGGGAGGGCAAACTATTGAGTTGAATTTGCAGAGTGAGTAGCAGGGCACCGAGGGTTACAGTACAGCAAAACTTTATGAATACATCTCCACAATTCCTTTAAAGTGTTGTCACAGTTAGGTAGCGTCATAAAGAGAGCTTTTAGCATGTTGGCCTTCGTAAATAGAGTATCGAGTACTGGAGTTGGGATGTAATATTGAAGTCAGTAAATAGAGTATTGAGTACCGGAGTTGGGATGTAATATTGAAGTCAGTAAATGGAGTATTGAGTACCAGAGTTGGGATGTAATATTGAAGTGTATAAGGCATTGTGAGGCCTAATTTGGAATATAAAGTACAGTTCTGGTTCTACCTACAGGAAAGAAATCATTAAGATTAATAGGGTGCAGAGAAAATTTACAAAGATGTTGTCAGAACTTGGGACTTAAGTGATAGTGTAATGTTGAACAGGTTTATGACTTTATTCCTTAGAACTTAGAGCATGAGGGGAGATGTGATAAAAGTATACAATATTATGCGGGGTATAGATATGGTAAATGCAAGCAGGCTTCTTCCACTGAGGTTGGATGAGAGGAAATGTTTAAAGGGAACATGAGGGGGAACTTCACTCAGAGGTAGTGAGTGTGGAATGAGACTAGAACGAGAGGAATTGTTTAAAGGGAACATGAGGGGGAACTTCACTCAGAGGGTAGTGAGTGTGGGATGAGACTAGAACAAGAGGAAATGTTTAAAGGGAACATGAGGGGGAACTTCACTCAGAGGGTAGTGAGTGTGGGATGGGACTAGAACGAGAGGAGTTGTTTAAAGGGAACATGAGGGGGAACTTCACTCAGAGGGTAGTGAGTGTGGGATGAGCTGCCAGTGGGCGGTCGATGTGGGTTTGATTTCAACATTTAAGTTAAATTTGGATAGGTACATAAATGGGAAGGGTATATAGGGCTATGGTCCTAGTGCAGGTCGAAGGGATATTAATAGTTCAACGTGGACTAGATGCGTCGAAGGACCAGTTGCTGGTCTGTATTCTTCTATGACTCAATAACTCTAATCAAGAATCTATCATCCTCTGCTCTAAATATACCCAACAACCTGGCCTCCACAGCCGCCTGTGTCTACAGATTCACCACTCTCTGGCTAAAGAAATTCCTCCTCATCTCCGTTCTGAAAGGATGCCGCTGTATTCTGAGTTGGTGGCCAATGCTGCTAGATCTCCCACTATAGGAAACATCCTCTATATGAACACTCTATCGTGGCCTTCCATATTCTTCCTGTAGTGAGGTGACCAGAACTGAGCACAGTACTCAAAGTGGGGTCTGACAAGAAAGTAAGGAGGCATGGGATGCAAGGGGACCTTGCTTTGTGGATCCAGAATTGGCTTGCCCACAGAAGGCAAAGGGTGGTTGTAGATGGGTCATATTCTGCATGGAGGTCAGTGACCAGAGGTGTGCCTCTGGGATCTGTTCTGGGACCCTTTCTCTTCATGATTTTTATAAATGACCTGGATGAGGAAGTGGATGGATGGGTTAGTAAATTTGCTGATGACACAAGGTTGGGGGTGTTGTGGATAGTCGCAGATGGAGTTCAACCCAGATAAGTGTGAGGTGGTTCATTTTGGTAGGTCAAATATGATGGCAGAATATAGCATTAATGGTAAGACTCTTGGCAGTGTGGAGGATCAGAGAGATCCATAGGACATTCAAAGCAGCTGCGCAGGTTGACCGAGTGGTTAAGAAGGCATACGGTGCATTGGCCTTCATCAACCGTGGGATTGAGTTCAAGAGCTGAGAGGTAATGTTACAGCTATATAGGATCTCAATAAGCCTTGCATGGGGTAGCTTATCAAATGCCTTGAAATTCATATACACTACATCTACAGCTCTACCTTCATCAATGTGTTTAGTCACACTCTCAAAAAATTCAATGAGCCTCGTAAGGCATGACCTGCCCTTAACAAAGCCATGTTGACTATTCCTAATCATATTATGCCTCTCCAAATGTTCATAAATCCTGCCTCTCAGGATCTTCTCCAACAACTTACCAACCACTGAAGTAAGACTCACTGGTCTATAATTTCCTGGGCTATCTCTACTCCTTTTCTTGAGCAAGGGAACAACATCTGCAGCCCTCCAATCCTCCGGAACCTCTCCCGTCCCATTGATGATGCAAAGATCAGTGCCAGAGGCTCAGCAATCTCCTCCCTCGCCTCCCACAGTAGCCTAGGGTATATCCCGTCCGATCCTGGTGACTTATCCAACTTCATGCTTTCCAAAAGCTCCAGCACATCGTCCTTTTTAATGTCTATATGCTCAAGCTTTTCAGTCTGCTGTAAGAGACTACTAGACAGGTATATGGAGGAATTTAAGTTGGGGGATTATATGGGAGGGAGGGTTTAAGGGTTGGCACAACACTGTGGGCCGAAGGGCCTGTACTGTGCTGTACTATTCTATGTTCTATGTTCTATCCTGACAATCACCAAGGTCCTTTTCCGTACTGAATACTGAAGCAAAGTATTCATTAATTACCTCCGCTATCTCCTCCGGTTCCATACACACTTTTCCACTGTCACAGTTGATTGGTCCTATTCTCTCACATCTTATCCTCTTGCTCTTCTCATAACTGTAGAATGCCTTGGGGCTTTCCTTAATCCTCCTCGCCAAGGCCTTCTCATGGCCCCTTCTGGCTCTGCTAATTTCATTGTTAAACTCCATCCTGCTAGCCTTATCATTTTCTAGATCTCTATTATTACCTTTTTTTTAACCTTTTGTAAGCTTTTCTTTTCTTGTTGACTGGATTTTCAACAGCCTTTGTACACCACGGTTCCTGTCTCATTGGAACATACCTATGCAGAACGCCACACAGATATCCCCTGAATATTCGCCACATTTCTGCCATACATTTCCCTGAGAACATCTGTTCCTAATTTATGCTTCCAAGTTCCTGCCTGATAGCTTCATATTTCCCCTTAGTCCAATTTCCTAACTTGTCTGTTCCTATCCCTCTCCAATGCTATGGTAAAGGAGATAGAATTGTGATCACTATCTCCAAAATCCTTTCCCACTGACACCTGACCAGGTTCATTTCCCAATACTAGATCAAGTACAGCCTCTCCTCCTGTAGGCTTATCTACGTATTGTGTCAGGAAACCTTCCTGAACACACCTAACAAATTCCACCCCATCTAAACCCCTTGCTCTAGGGAGATGCTAACCAATATTTGGGAAATTAAAATCTCCCACCATGACAAAGGTGTCCTTTCCAGAATCTATCTCCCTATCTGCTACATGATGTCCCTATTTCTATTGGGTGGTCTATAAAAAACACCCAGTCGAGTTATTGACCCTTTCTTGTTCTTAATTTCCACCCACAGAGACTCCGTAGACAATCCCTCCACGTCTTCCTCCTTTTCTGCAGCCATGACACTATCTCTGATCAGCAGTGCTACACCCCCACCTCTTTTGCCTCCCTCCCTGTCCTTTCTGAAACTTCTAACGCCTGGCACTCTAAGTAGCCATTCCTGCCCTTGCACTATCCAAGTCTCTGTAACGGCCACATCATAGCTCCAAGTATTAATCCATGCTCTAAGCTCATCCGCTTTGTTCATGATGCTTCTTGCATTAAAATAGACGCATCTCAAACCATCGGTCTGAGCGCATCCCTTCTCTATCACCTGCTTATCCTCCCTCTCACACTGTCTACAAGCTTTCTCGATTTGTGAGCCAACCATCCCTTCCTCTGTCTCTTCAGTTTGGTACCATCACCCCAGCAATTTAGTTTAAACTCTCCCCAAAAGCCTCAACAAACCTCCCCCCAGGATATTGGTCCCCCTCAGATTCAAATGCAACCTGTCCTTTTTGTAGAGGGCACGCCTGGCCAAAAGAAGGATGAATGAAGGATATAAATTTAATTCAATTCAACTCGAGCATTACATCCTTGCTCTTGTATTCAAGTCCTCTCAAAATGAATGCCAAGGAATTGCATTTGCCTTCCTCACCACCAATCAAACAGCAGATTAACCTTTAGGAAATCCTGCACGTGGAGTCCCAAATCCCTTGGCACATTTGATTTCTGAATTTGCTCCCCTTTTAGAAAACTGTCTGTACCTTTATTCCTTCTACCAAAGTGCATGAACACACACTTCCCTACGCCGTATTCCATCTGGCGCTTCTTCACCCATTCTCTTAATCTTCCTTCTGCAGACTGTGCTTCTTCAAAAGTCAGCAAAATAATCTGCAGGTTGAATGCGTCTACTGCCAACTCGATCTCAGACCCAGGAGAAAAGTATATTCATTAATTATATTAGGGGTGAATGGGGTGTCCAGGGAGGGGTAGCTCCTCCGGTGAAGGGGGTTGTCGTGTCCATACTGGGGCAGAGCACTTACTTTTGGTGCCACTAAACAGTCAGCTCACACCTACGGTGCAGGAAGCTGTTTGCATGGGAGGGGCCACACCACTTTGAGTGGTGGCTAAACAGGGTGAGGGCAGCTGGTGGGCTTCATACCCCAGTGAGGTAGACATATGTTTGTCCTAGCATGTGAAGTCAGCACTGGCGGACTGGGTGGATGGGATTCAATAGCCAGGGAGACGATCCTGCAGCGCTCCGTGGAGAGTGAAGGTCCTGATGAGGTACGGAAGTCATGGTCATCCACTGCAACCAAGGAAGACCCCAACTGAGGCGACTACTTGTACCAGTGGACCCGGACTTCTGAAGTCGAGAGGGTGGAACTATTCCCGTGTAACTGCTTTTCCACTTTAAAAACTCTCCTGCACAGGCCTCCTGTCATCATTGGATATGCCGGAAAACCAATAATTTGTCAATGAACTACTTCTGTACATGAAGTAATTCGGAAGCAGATATGAACGTGGCATTGAAGAGGCTGTTAGACAGACACATAGAGGGAAATGAATCATGTGCAGGCCGTAGAGATGTAGCTGGATTCGGCATCATGTTTAGGGTAGATATTGTGGGCTGAAGGGCCTGTTTCTGTGCTGTACCATTCTCTGTTCAGTGTTAAAAGTTCAAAACCTTCAAAGTAAATTTATGATCAAAAATAAGTGTCACCGTACACGACATTTTCCTGAAGGCATTTGCAGAAAAACAGAAATACAGTATAAGGGAATTTATGAAAACTATGCACAAAGATTAATAAACAATCAATGTGCAAGAGAAGACAAATTCTATAAATAAAAACAAATACAAATTACTGAAAACATGAGTTGTAGAGTCCTTGAGAGTGAGTCTGTAGGTTGTGGAACAGTTCAGTGTTGAGGTGAGTGAGATTACTCATGTTGGTTTGGGAGTCTGATGGTTGAGGGGTAATAACTGTCCCTGAACCTGGTGGTGTGGGACCTGAGGCTCCTGTACCTCCTTCCTGATGGTTGAGGGGCATCAGCTGTTTCTGAACCTGGTGGTGTGGGACACATGGGTCCTATACCTCCTTCCTGTGGGAAGAGCTTTTGAATGGATAGAGGGGGTCCTTGATGATGGATGCTGCTTTCTTGTGGCAGTGCTCCTCGAAGATGTGCCCAGTGATGGGGAGGGCTGTGATTGACTGGGCTGTAATCCACCACCATCTTTAGATTTATCTGTTCCTGGGCATTGGTATCTCTATACCAGGCCATGAGGCAACCAGTCAGTATTCTCTGCATTGTGCATCTATAGACATTTGACAAAGTTTCAGATAACTTGCTGAATCTGTGCAAACTTCTAAGAAAGTAGAGGTGCTGCCGTGCCTTCTTGGTAAAGGCCTTCTTGTAATTGTTCTTTGTAATGCTATATGCTATGCAAATCTATATTATTGTATGAGACTTTGATGTTTCCATTACCTCAGATGGCAGTTTTATTTTTATTCAAGGTATTTGCCTTTCACCTTGACGAGAGTGATTGGAAGCATTACGACTGGTCGAAGATCACAACAATCGTAGTCGCTCTACGCACTGAACCGGAGGCTGTTTGTACTGCTCATGCAAATAACGCTCGAATTGTCTTGAAAGGTACAGTAACTCATTTTATCACAGCCGAGAGAGTGAATAGTTTGTGATTAACATCTATAGATCTAAATGGTTAATTAGGGTAGAACTCAGGAATGGGAAGGGTG
The DNA here is from genome assembly GCF_030028105.1 of Mobula birostris. Taxonomy (NCBI): domain Eukaryota; kingdom Metazoa; phylum Chordata; class Chondrichthyes; order Myliobatiformes; family Myliobatidae; genus Mobula; species Mobula birostris. The sequence goes on from NC_092381.1 coordinate 5,898,558, forward strand.
CAATCACAGTCATCGATCAGACCACACATGATGTATTGTGAGCAGTTTTGGGTTCTCTATCTGAGAAGGGATGTGCAGAGAGAGGTCCACGAGAATGATCCCTGGAATTACTGGTTTACTGTATGAGGAACATTTGATGGCTCTGGGCCTTTAGTTGCTGGAGTAGAAGAATGAAGGGGGATCTTATTGAAACTTTTTGAATATTGAAATGCCCAGACAGAGTGGATGGAGAGAATGTTTCCTATATTTGTGGAGCCTAGGACCTGAGAGCACAGTTTTAGAACAGAGAGACATTCATTTAGAACAGATATGAGGAAGAATTCCCCGAGCCAGAGTGGCAAATCTGTGGAATTCATTGCCACAGATGCAAAGTCATTGGGTATGTTTAAAGTGGAGGTTGATATGTTCTCGATTAGTCAGGGCATTAAAGGTTAAGGGGAGAAGGCAAGAGAATGGAGTTGGGATGGATCCTAAATCAACTGTGGATTGGCAGAGCAGACTAGAAGGGCTAAATGGCCTAATTCTGCTCCAATGTTTATGTCTTATGTTTTAACAGCAATTCTGTCTTGCAATATATTCAAGAGTTCAAGAGCCACAAAGTAATGTTGCAGCTCTATAAAGCTCTGGTTAGACGACACTTGGAGTATTGCGTTCAGTTCCAGTCACCTCACTAAAGGAAAAATGTGGAAGCTTTAGAGAGGGTATAGAGGAGATTTACCAGGATGCTGTCTGGACTAGCATGCATGCCATATGAGGATAGGTTGAGGTGAGTGTGGCTAAGCATAGCTCAAATACCATCTATAAATTTACTGACAATACAACCATTGTTGGTAGAATCTCAGCTGAAGACGAGAGGGCGTACAGGAGTGAGATATGCCAACTAGTGGAGTGGTGCCGCAGCAACAACCTGGCATTCAACATCAGTAAGATGAAAGAGCTGATTGTGGACTTCAGGAAGGGCAAGACAAAGGAACACATACTAATCCTCATACAGGGATCAGAAGTGGAGAGAGTGAGCAGCTTCAAGTTCCTGGGTATCAATATCTCTGAGGATCCAACCTGGTCCCAACATATCGATGCAGTTATAAAGACGGCAAGATTGCAAGACAGTAGCTATACTTCATTAGGAGTCTGAAGAAATTTGGTATGTCAACAAATACACTCAAAAACTTCTATAGATGTACTGTGGAGAGCATTCTGACAGGCTACATCACTGTCTGGTGTGGAGGGGCTACTGTACAGGACCAAAACAAGCTGCAGAAGGTTGTAAATCTAGTCACTAATCTTGGGCACTAGTCTACAAAGTACCCAGGACATCTTGAAGGAGCAGTGTCTCAGAAAGGCAGCGTCTTTTATTAAAGACCTCCAGCACCCAGGGCATGCCCTTTTCTCACTGTTACCGTCAGGCAGGAGGTACAGAAGTCTGAAAGCACACACTCAGCGATTCAGGAACAGCTTCTTCCCCTCTGCCATTTGATTTCTAAATGGACATTGAATCTTTGGACACTACCTCACTTTTTTTAATATGCAGTATTTTGTATATTTTTTAAATCTATTCAATATACATAATTGATTTACTTGTTTATTTATTATTATTACTCTTTTTATTTTTTTAATTTTTTCTCTGCTATATGATGTATTGCATTGAACTGCTGCTGCTAAGTTAACAAATTTCACACCACATGCTGGTGACAATAAACCTGATTCTGATTCTGAGGTAGGGCTTTTCTCTTTGGGGCGAAGGAGGATGAGAGGTGATTTGATTGAGGTGTACAAGTTGATAAGAGGTGCAGATAGAACGGAAAGCCAGTCTTTTTCCCTGGGTAGAAATGGCTCATACAAAGGGGTACAATTTTACTGTATGTTGACTGGAAGAAATTATGGGGGTGTCAGAGGTAGGTTGTTTACCCAGAAAGCGGTGGTGTGTGGAACTCATTGCCAGGAGTGATGTTTGGAACACTTTTACTGGCAAACGATCATCGCCAGTAATAGTCTGCAACTTCCCTTTGGACTTGAAGGCAATTCGACTGGGCAGAACCAAGGTGAGGTGACGGGCCTGTCACCGAGGGTGAGGAGGACCTAGAGTTCGATGGATTTAAGCGCTGCGTCGAAGGCTGAATCGAGGCAGCAAATTTTTTTTTCAGAGGGTGGTAGTGGAGGCTAAGTCATTGGGTGTATTTAAGGCAGTTAGTCCGACTTCAGTGGTAGAGTCCATTGTTAAGGACGAGGTGCTGGAGAGCTTGGTGACACAGGCCAAGATAGTACAAAGTCAGCGTGGTTTCCTTAAGGCTAAATCCTGCCTGCCAAACTATTGGAATTCTTTGAGGAGATTACAAGTAGGATAGATAAAGGGGATGCAGTGGATGTTGTATATTTGGACTTTCAGAAGGCCTTTGACAAGGTGCCACACGAGGCTGCTTACCAAGTTAAGAGCCCATGGTATTACAGGAAAGTTACTAAGGTGGTTAGAGCATTGGCTGATTGGAAGAAGGCGGTGAGTGGGAATAAGAGGATCCTTGTCTGCTTGGCTGACAGTGACTCGTGGTGTTCCGCAGGGGTCGGTGTTGGGACAACTTCCTTTTATGCTATATATAACTGACGTAGATGATGAAATAGATGGCTTTGTTGTCAAGCTTACCGATGATATGAAAATTAGCGTAGGAGCAAGTAGTATTGAGGAAACAGGTAGGATGCAGTAGGATTTGGGCAGATGAGGAGAATGAGCAAGAAAGTGGCAAATTAAATACAATGTTGGAAGATGCACGGTCATGCACTTTGGTAGTAGAAATAAATATGTGGACTGTTTTCTAAACATGGAGAAAATCAAAAAAGATCTGACTTTCAAAAGGACTTGGGATTCCTTGTGCAGGACACCCTAAAGGTTAACTTGTAGGTTGAATCAATGGTGAGGAAGGCAGACGCCATGTTAGCATTCATTTCAAGAGGTCTAGATTACAAGAGCAGGGATGTGATGCTGAGGCTTTATAAGGCACTGGTGAGGCCTTACGTTGACTATTGTGTACAGTTTTGAGCCTCTCATCTTAGAAGAGATGTGCTGGAATTGGAGAGGGTCCAGAGGAGGTTTACAAGGATGATTCCAGGAATGAAAGGGTTACCATAGGAGGAACGTTTGTACTTGCTTGAATTTAGAAGGATGAGGGGGATCTCATTGAAACCTTTCAAATATTGAAAGGACTACACAGAGTAGATGTGGAAAGGATGTTTCCCATGGTGGGAGAGTCTAGGACAAGAGGGTACAGCTTCAGGTTAGAGGGGCATCCATTCAAAACAGAGATGCGGAGAAATTTCTTTAGCCAGACAGTGGGAATTTGTGGAATTTGTTGCCACATGCAGCTGTGGAGGCCAAGTTGTTGGGTGTATTTAAGGCAAAGATTGATAGGTTCTTGATTGGACATGGCTTCAAAGGTTATGGGGAGAAGGCTAGAAACTGGGGTTGAGGAGGAGATAAAGGGGATTAGCCACGATTGAATGGCAGAGCAGACTCGATGGGCCAGATGGCCTCATTCTGCTCCTGTATCATATGGTTTTCAGAGAGATATGCATAGGTTAAGTAAGTGAAAAAGGGTCTGGCAGATAGAGTGGCTATCCCTCGAGGTTGAGGATGATGGTCTTTGTTCTGAAGAAGTGGCCCACAGAGTGAAGACGCCTGTGTGTGTATTTATTTAACGTGTACTTGATGTTGCACTCCAAGAAGCACACGATACTTCACAAATCAACCAACTGATTCCAATGGCATGGAAACCACGACGATTGGAGCTGATCGATTTGATGCAGCCTTCATCCGCCTTCACAGCCGTTGAGTTCAAAGTAACTTCGTCCGCTTGTTCCACTGTTGGTTGGATTGTTCTTTGTCAGGGACCTCACCCTCGACCTTACCGCCATGGGTGATCCTACCAGGAGCACAGCTGCAGACGGCATTGCTCTCAGGATCACAGGACCACACAAGCTTCTCCACCGCGACAAGGTGGCAATCCACAGAGAAGAACAGATAGAGTACAATGTCAGTAAATGCGAGGTCATGCATCTTGGAAGGGAAAATGTAAGAAAAGATTATTACTTAAATGGTAAAAATTGCTGTGCAGACGGATTTGGGAGTTCTTGTACATGAATCACAAAAGGTTGGTTTGCAGGTGCAGCAGGCTATCAGGAAGCCAAATGGAATGTTGGCCTTCATTGCTAGAGGGATTGAATTTAAGAGCAGGGAGGTTATGCACAGGGTACTGGTGAGGCCACACCTAGAGTACTGTATGCAGTCCTGGTCTCCTTACTTGAAAAAGGATATATTGGCTTTGGAGGCAGTGCAGTGGAGGTTCACCAGGTTGATTCCAGAGATGATGGGGTTAGACTATGAGGAGAGATTGAGTTGACTGGGACTGTACTCACTGGAATTCAAAAGAATGAGAGGGGATCTTATAGAAACATAAAATTATGAGACAGATAGATAAGATAGAGGCAGAAAAGTTGTTTCCACTGGTAGGTGAGACTAGAACTAGGGGACATAGCCTCAAGATTCAGAGGCGTAGTTCAAGATGGAGATGAAGAGGAACTGCTTTTCCCAGAGAGTAGTGAATCTGTGGAAATCTCTGCCCAATGAAGCAGTGGAGGCTACCTCAGTAAATATATTTAAGATGTGGAGGGATAGATTTTTGCATAGTAGGGGAATTAAGGGTTATAGGGAAAGGCAGGTAGGTGGAGAAGTGTCCATGGTCAGATCAGCCGTGATCTTATTGAACTGCGGAGCACGGGCAGGCTCGACAGGCAGATGGACGACTCCTTCTCCTATTTCTTATGTTCGTATGTTCAACTGATCATGCCTTGTAACATTCTGTACATCCTGTTGTCTGAACTGAGCTGTGTTTTACCCCTTATCAGGCAGCTTAAAAATGTCTGACATTGAAAGCAGGCATTTTAGAAAAAATTGGATGAAATACACTTCAAGCATCGTGAAATCCCGACATATGGATGGAATTTATTTAGAGCTTCTGGAAATGGTTGAAAAAGGGTCTGATCAGTATCATGAAGTAACTGAGTTCGTTAAAGAAACTGCCTCACATTTCCACCAAGAGCTACCTGGATCTCAGGTAAAATGGCCAAATATTCAAGTTTTATATGATGGGAACACTCTGCATACACTCGGTGGCCACTTTATTAGGCACATCTGTACACCTGCTCATTAATGCAAATATCTAATCAGCCAATCACTGGGCAGCATCTCAAAGCATAAAAGAATGCAGACATGATGAAGTTTCAGATGTTGTTCAGACCAAACATCAGAATGGGGAAGCAATCTGAGCTAAATGACATTGAGCTTGGAATTATTGGAAGTCTGGCTGGTGGCGTAGTGACATCAGTGCCGGACTTCGGAGCGAAGGCTCACGAGTTCGAATCTGGCTGGCTCCCTTGCATGCTTTCCATCCGTGCTGGGTTGAGCATCGAGCTAGCAACTCAGCCTCATAAAAATAAGAAAGCCTGCTAAAAAAAAACGCCATCGTGACGGTGTCCCGATGACTCCACTCGGAGTTAAGGGCTTTTTTCTTCTTCTTCTTTGGAATGATTGTTGGTGCCAGATGGGGTGTTTTGCGTATCTTAGAAGCTGCTGATCTCATGGGATTTTTACACACAACAGTCTCCAGAGTTACAGAGAATGATGCACAAACAAAAAAACAAGACATCCAGTGAATAGCAGTTCTGTGGGCAAAAATGCCATGAGCGATCGGAGGAGAATGGCCAGGCTAATAGGAAGGCAGAGGTCAATCAAATAACCATGTTACAACAGTGGTGTGCAGAAGGGCATCACTGAATGAAAAACACATTGAATTTCAAAGTGGAGGGGCTACATTTTTGGATGCACAAGGATGAATCATTGGAGGAAGAACCATCTCCCATTCTTCTGCACACAGTTATCTGTTTCTACACCACCTTGTGGTACCAGTATTGTCCCTTTCCTGTAATACGGTTCCTCAAAGCTTGGTGACTGTGACTGTGATGATGGAGGCAGAACTTGCCCTGGTTATTACCGGATCAGGAAAACAGAAAATTTCAAACGTACCTCTGATATACTGAGGCCAGTGTCCAACACTGTCACAGTGTTGGTGTGTGGGGAATTGTCTGCTGGAGATTATTTCCCAGTGTAAATAATAATATGAGACTGATTTCTCATTGTTCATTGGCCCTCAGATCTCCTTTCACGTACCTTGGTCTCCACACTGCAAGAACGAACTATGTTATGACTTTTTAGCAATTTCACAAGCCTGTGACATTTTATTTGTGGCATCCTATGACATTCCAAATGACCTGCGGGATGGTTGTGTTGCAAGGTCAAGTGCTCCCTATCACCGGGTTTTGTCAGGTAGGTTCAATAAGACCCTCAGCCTCACCCTCTCACAAAGCTGACTGAGATCCAATTTATACAATTTGTCCTTTCAGGAATGTCGGATTATATCAGACTGGGCATTGACTCCAGAAAGCTGGTGATGGGCGTTGCTTGGTACGGTTATGACTACACCTGCAAGCGCTTTCTCAGGGTAAGAGGTGATATTATTGAGAAGAATATAAGACATAGGAGCAGAATTACCCCTCGACCAGCAGGCTCATCCAGAAGGGGTAGTGTCACTCAGCTTCACTCACCCCATCACTAACGCTGTTCCCGTGATCCATGGACTCACGTTCAAGTACTCTTCATCCCATGTTCATGATATTTATTGCTTATTTACTATTATTGTTTTTTTTCTTTTCTATTTGCACAGTTTGTGGTCTTTTGCACGTTGGTTGTTTGTCCTGTTGGAAGTGGTCTTTCATTGATTCTGTTGTGTTTCTCTGTACTTATTGTGAATGCCCACAAGAAAATGAAACTCAGTATAGCATACAGTGATATATATCTGTAGTATGATGATAAATTTTGTCTGAACTTTGATCATTTTCCCTTGTGGCATAACCCTTCTCTGTCACCTGAATTCTTGATGATTTTGTGCTATAAACGTTTCTTCAATATCATATCTAATGACTCCAATGGATTCACCGTAGACACCAATTATACTTTCTGTGTATTTTTCATATTATCAGAGTGACTGTATTTACATCCACAATTTATTTCTCTCTCTATATTTCTCAGGTGGGTGACTGTGAACTGGAAATGACTTCTCGACCTGTCCCGTGTAGTTATACTGCAGCAAGACGGATCCCATACAAACACATCATGCAGAGTCTGCCGAGATCACTCACTGGCAGGTTCTGGGACGATGATTGGAAAGCCCCATATTTTGTCTACTTGGTAAGATGATCTACAGAACACACTGGGGACCTGGGCATCAGAGCATTCCACCTACAATACAAATACTCCAGTCCCCCAGACTGAATAAATTCTGTGTAAACAACTCCGCAAAGCACAAATCATCCGGTTTGTTTGGTGGTAACTAGTTGATATCCTACAGTATTGTGTAGAATCAAGTGTAGATAGAGAGACTGGAGATGAGAACTGAAATAGATATTCTCTCTTGGTTCGGCAAGATTTTTGCAAAAGTATCCTAGAGCATTTCGTTTATAAAGGCCTGGAAAACCGCTGGAGAATTTGCAAGGCTGAAGGGTATAACTCGGTAGTTGTAGTGCCCTGTCAGTGTACTGAGTGCAGTCTTCCACACATCGGTTTCCCTAATACGGATCAGACTGTGTGCACTCCATGGGTCTAGTTTTGTGAATATCCTTGCCCTTTGGAGCACCTCAAAGCAAGGATCGAGCCACTGGATCTGAACACAACAAATGCTAGTAAATATCACTAGTAACCTTACAATTGAGCACCAAACTGCAGTTCCAGTTCTTTAAATATTCGATTCTTAGCACCCAAAACATAATTACCAATTAGTGAGAACATCCTGAACTCCTAAAGGAGCTGTACCAGCTATCCATACTCTCGGGAGATAGTGCGTCTAAACTACAAACGCTGGCACGGTTGGGAGAGTCTCATAACGGTTTCTGTGTCACAAATGTCTAATTTTTAGGATGTACTATATATACTGGCTTATCTTCACCAATGTCTAAGATTTCTGTAGACATTCATTTAGACTCATGTTGGTGATCATCACATTTAGAGTTTTTGTCTCTTTCTGGTCTCATTATTATCTGCAAAGTTTCTAGTTAATACTTCCAATTGCCTAAAATTTGATCCCCAATACATTGACCCCAGTAATCTATATTTTTTCTCACTCCTTAAGGGTGGTGTGTATGTGATTTTTTCCCCTCAGTCTCAGGTCCTGTTACAGAGGCCTGGCAGCTTGAGGGTTCAGCATTGTATTCTTCTTGTTCCTATCAGTTCACTCTTCTGGATTGAGAACTCAGATGTTGTTCCTGGGATTTGTTGGAGTCAATCTCCCAATCCAGATTTCACAGCTTCAGGTGCTCCTATCAGCACCAGGATTACTCTGGCTTTAACCTTCCCCATTGTTTCTAGATGCTTCTCTCTCCCATGCACTCTTCCAGTTCTCCTCAGTTGCTGTTTGGTTGCTTCAGGTACTGGCATGTTGTTACTCTGGAACTGTGCAAAGACTTTTCCTGCTTCTTTGGAGAACCAGTCAAATTAAACTAAGTAAGTAATGCAAAAAGAAAGCAAGACAGTAGTGAGGTCGTGTCATGGGTCCAATGTCCATTCACAAATCCGATGGCGGAGGGGAAGAAGCTGTTTCTGAAACACCGAGCGTGCATCTTCAGACTCCTGTACCCCCTCCCTGATGGTTACAATGAGAAGAGGGCACGTCCTGGGTGATGGTGGTCATTAATGTTGGATATCACCTTCTTTAGACATCGCCTTTTAAAGACGTCCAGAATGCTGGGAATGATGGAGCTGTCTGAGTTTGCAAACTTCTGCAGATTTTTCCACTCCAGTGCAGTTGCCCCTCCAGATCAGATAGTGATGCATCCAATTAGAATGTTCTCCATGTTACATCTGTAGAAATTGCTAGAGTCTTTGATGACAGACCAAATTTCAAACCATAATGAAATTCAGCCACCGATGTGTCTTCTTTATATTGTATCAATATGTTGGACTCAGGATAGATTTTCAGTGATGTTGACACCCAGCCTCTTCATTAAGAAAATCAGTCCCATCCCTCCCTCCCTGCATCTCTCCTTTCTGAAACTTATTCTCCCTCAAAAATCCATCAACTCTCCTTTCACTCCTTCCGCAATTAATGTAAACTCTGCTATGGGTTTTCAGGACCAAAGTCCCGGCAAGAGTCGGGGAATTTGGGTGGAGAGCTGTTTCAACACTTTCTGAGTCTGAAATTCCTGACGTTGATGCTGCCCCAATGACATATCTTTCCCGACCTTGATAATTCTAATGAGACGAAGAACGATGGGCAATAGCTGGGTTTTCTTGTTCAAAAGAAGTTAACAGATGGCCTCATGGAAAGATGTCAGGGGGGAAGCAATGGGAACAGATCACCGCCAAGAATAATGTGACAAGGAAAAGGAAAGGAACCTCCCGTGGGCTCTTTATGATGTGGGAAAAAAACTGAAGCACCTGGGGGATATGGACAAGGACAGAGTAAATATAGACCCCAGCCAAACACACACACATTACTACTCCTGTACAAACAGTACCAGAGGACAGAAATGAACCTTTTCCTGGGAATCGTGATACAGATCCTCTCTCTCCAGCACTAACGTGCCACCCAAATTACTCCATCTAACAATTTCAGCCTGGTGTTCTCTCAATCTGTGCATTTCCCCTTTGCTCGTTTGCAGGTTGGTAACACGTACCGCGAGGTCTGGTACGATGATCCCGAGAGCATTTCTATGAGGGTGTCTATCGTGCTGAAACTGAACCTCCGTGGTGTCGGCGTGTGGACTGCAAACGACATCAACTACACTGGTGATGCCAGAGCAAGAATGCAGGCTGCGGAGATGTGGAACGCAGTGTGTCCTCCCTGGTGCGATTACTGAGGGTGAACCATTTCACCTCTGTATCAGCTCATCAATTAGTATTGCAAGATGTGCTTCGATATCTCTAGTATCCGATAATTTCTCACCCTTTCCCCAATCTTCTTCAATTCCCCAGTCTAGCTCCCCTCCTATCCCTTTTCATTTCCTCACCTGTCCACCTCTCTCTGTGCCCCCCCCGTCCCCCTTCTCCCCTCCCTTTCTCCCATGGTCCACGTTCATCTCCAGATTCCTCCTTCAGTCCTTCACCTTTTCCACCTATCAACTTACAGCTTCTCAATTCATTCTCCCTCCCCACCCACCCATCCTCCCCCTCACCTGGTCTCACCTATCACCTGCCAGTCTGTACTCCTCCCCCTCCCTCCCCACCCACCCATCCTCCCCCTCACCTGGTCTCACCTATCACCTGCCAGTCTGTACTCCTCCCCCTCCCTCCCCAACCACCCATCCTCCCCCTCACCTGCTCTCACCTATCACCTGCCAGTCTGTACTCCTCCACCTCCCTCCCCACCCACCCACCCATCCTCCCCCTCACCTGGTCTCACCTATCACCTGCCAGTCTGTACTCCTCCCCCTCCCTCCCCACTCACCCTCCCCCTCACCTGCTCTCACCTATCACCTGCCAGTCTGTACTCCTCCCCCTCCCTCCCCACCCACCCATCCTCCCCCTCACCTGCTCTCACCTATCACCTGCCAGTCTGTACTCCTCCCCCTCCCTCCCCAACCACCCATCCTCCCCCTCACCTGCTCTCACCTATCACCTGCCAGTCTGTACTCCTCCCCCTCCCTCCAGCTTCTTATTCCGGCTTCTTCCCCCTTCCTTTCCAGTCCTGATGAAGGGTCTCGGTCTGAAACGTCGACTGTTTATTCCTCTCCATAGATGCTGCCTGACCTACTGAGTTCCTCCAGCATTTTCTGAGTGTAACAACATTGAGCTCATTTGTAATAATAGTAAAATAAATATAAATCTAGAAAACAATTCAAACATTTTATTCATTAAATTCAAATGAAGCCGTACAATAGAAAGAGATGCACCAACCTTGGGTTGGGGGTTCACTTTAGAGGCTGCTCTGACGCGATGACGTTATTACGTAAAGAGTCTTATTACACGTGTGTATGCTTTGAAGTTCAATAAAATGTGTTATGGATTTTGTTAAATATAAAATGCCTCACTTCATTTCATTTGCAAAATCCTACACTGGTGACCCCAATGCTCTAGCATGATTCCAGAGTTATTGTACATGTTGGCCAACGCAGTCACATTGAAACTGCTGGAGTTTTCGAGCAAAATCTTTTGGGTTGGTTTGTACAAGCAGAGGCCCAATTCGCACTGTGAGAAATCACTGCCGATGACACCAAGTTTTACTATGTGGTAGTATCACTCAGAATCTCCACGGCTGCGAGAGTGGTGAGTCTGCTTGAACACTCGCCTGAACACAATAAATACCAATTGCTGAAAATTTACCTTTCACAGACCTTTGGAGTCTGAGCATGCCAAACATTTGCTGTCCTTGCCCAATCTCTGTGACGTTAGGCCTTCAGAGCTAATGGACACCCTGCTGTCTCTCCTGGGAAATTACCATCCTTGTTTGATTGTTAAAGAACCTTCATGCAGTGAATCCCTGATCAAGTTTGCATAGCCCTCACTAATGCACCCATGATGGACTATGGGGATCATGCTAAAATGGCTGATAGTCTACACTCAGCTAGGCAGCAATGCATCATTCCTCCTCCTTTCTCTACCTCAATAAGAAAGATGTCAATAAAATTCAGAGAGTACAGAGGAGATTTACTAAAATGTTGCCTGGGTTTCATCTCCTAAGTTACAGAGGAAGGTTGAACAAGTTAGGTCTTTATTCTTTGGAGCATAGAATGTTGAGGGGGGACTTGATAGAGGTATTTAAAATTATGAGGGGGATAGATAGAATTGACACGGATAGGCTTTTTCCATTGAGAGTGGGGGAGATTCAAACAAGAGGACATGAGTTGAGAGTTAAAGGGCAAAGGTTTAGGGGTAACATGAGGGGGAACTTTACTCAGAGAGTGGTAGCTGTGTGGAACGAGCTTCCAGCAGAAGTGGTTGAGGCAGGTTCACTGTTGTCATTTAAAGTTAAATTGGATAGCTCTATGGACAGGAAATGAATGGAGGGTTATGGGCTGAGGGCAGGTCGGTGGGACTAAGTGAGAATAAGAGTTTGGCACGGACTAGATGGCCTGTTTCCGTGCTGTAATTGTTATATGGTTATGGTTAATAAGCTCGTCAGCAAGGCTCTCAACATAAAGATGACCATGGCTGCAAAACAGACAACATCGGTCTGTGCTTTTACAAGTCATCTCTCTGACACAGTGGTGTCAAGAAAACAACCTCTCCCTCAATGTTGTAAAAGCAAAGGAACTGGTAGTGGATTACAGAAGGAATGAAGACGGGCTAACCCCTATTAACATCTATGGATCTGGGGTTGTGAGGGTAAATAGATTTAAGTTCCTCAGCATCCACATCACCAAGAACCTCACGTTGTGAAAAAGGCACAACAGCGTGGTGAAATGAGTTAAGCTGTATATATATTCAATCATGGCTGATCCTTTCTGCTATCTCCTCCTCAACCCCAGTTCTGGGCCTTCTCCTTGTAATCTTTGATGCCATGTCCAATCAAGAACCTATCATTCTCTGCCTTAAATACACACAACAACCAGGCCTCCAACAGCTGCATGTGGCAACAGATTCCATAAATTCACCACCCTTTGGCTAAAGAAATTTCTCCAAATCTCTGTTTTGAAATGGCGCCCCTCTATCCTGAAGCTGTGCTCTCTTGTCCTAGACTCTCCCACTGTGGGAAAAATCATTTCCACATCTACTCTGTCTAGGCCTTGACAGAGTTCAATTGGGAAAGGCTATTATGGTTTGGGTGTTGTGTAATGAGCAGATTTGATTAGAGAGCTTCAGGTAAAGGAACGCTTAGGAGTCAGTGTTTATTATACGATACAATTCACTCTGCAATTTGAGAGAGAGGAGCTAAAGTCAATTTTTAAGGTATCCGTTCGTCTTGCGAGACCATGGATCTGTGCCTGGAAAGTCTTCACTCTCCAGGGAGCAGGCCTGGGCAAGGTTGTATGGAAGACCAGCAGTTGCCTATGCTGCAAGTCTCCCCTCTCCATGACACCAATGTTTTCCAAGGGAAGGGCAAAGGCCGATACAGCTTGGGACGAGTGTCGTCGCAGAGCAATGTGTGGTTATGTGCCTTGCTCAAGGACACAGCATGCTGCCTTGGCTGGGGCTCAAACTCGTGACCTTCAGATCGCTAGTCGAATGCCTTAAGCACTTGGCCATGTGCCCACAAAGTCAACAGACAATAGGTGCAGGAGTAGGCCATTCGGCCTTTCGAGCCAGCACCACCATTCACTGTGATCATGGCTGATCATCCACAATCAGTATCCAGTTCCTGCCTTATCCCCATAACCTTTGATTCCACTATCTTTAAGAGCTCTATCCATCTCTTTCTTGAAAACATCCAGAGTCAAATGTAGCAGTATTACAGTGGAGTAAAAGGGAATTATGGAGGCATGAGAGTGGAGATAGCCAAAGTTGATTAGAAGAAGACACTAGCAGGGATGATGGCAGAACATGAATGTCTGATATTTCTGAGAGCAATTTGGAAGGCACAGGATAGATACATCCCAAAGAAGAAGTATCCTAAAGGCGGAATGATGCAACTGTGGCTGACAAGGGAAATCAAAGGCAACATAAAAGCAAAAAAAAAAAAAAGGCATGTAATCGAGCAAAAATTAGTGGGAAGTGAGAGAATTGGGAAGCTTTTAAAAGCCAACAGAAAGCAACTCAATGCCATAAGCAGGGAAAAGATGACATATGAAGGTAAGTTGACCAATTTGCATATGTATAAAGAGAAAAAGAATGGTGAATGTAGATATTGAACCACTGGAAAAAGATGCAGGAGAGGTATTAATTGGGAAGAAGGAAATGTCAGGCAAATTGAATAAGTATCCTACATCCGTCTTCACTGCGGAACCTTCAAGAGTGTTGAGGGCAGAAGTGAGTGAAGTCACCATTACAAGGGAGAAAGTGCTTGGGAAGCTGAAAGATCTGAAGGTTAGGCACATCGACTGGAGCAGAGCGACTACACCCCAGGGTTCTGAAAGAAGTAGATGAAGAGATTGTGGAGACAATAGTAATGATCTTTCAAGAATCACTAAATCCTGGAATAGTTCTGGAGGACTGGAAAATTGCAATTGTTATTTCACTCTTCAAGAAGTAGGGAGGCAGAAGAAAAGAAATTATAGGCCCATTAGCCTGATGTCAGTAGTTGGGAAGATGTTGGAGTCAATTTTTAAGCATGAAGTCTTGGGGCACTTGGAGGCACATGATAAAATCAGCCAAAATCAGCATGATTTTCTTAAGGGAAAATCTTGCCGGAGAAATCTGTTGGAATTCTTTGAAGCAGTAACAAGCAGGATCAACAAAGAAGAATTGGTGGATGTTGTGTACTTGGGTTTTCAGAAAGCCTTTGACAAGGGGCCACACAAGAGGCTGCTTAACAAGATAAGAGCCCATGATATCACAGGAACGATACTAGAATGGACAGAGGATTTGCTGACTGGCAGGAGACAAAGAGTGGGAATAAAGGGAGCCTTTTCTGGTTGACTGCCGAAGATTAGTGGTTTTCCATCTGTGTTTCTGGTGGAATTGTTTCTTTTCACATTATGTAACCGACTCATGGGGCTGATTCAGACTTGGCTCGTTAGGTAACTTTGCTAACAGCGCTGAGAAGGCCACCTTTCATAGACAATATACATGTAACTAGTTGACCATTGAATATCATTTCTTGTTGTTAAAGTTCACTTATGTATTCACCATGGTAATGCTAAAACAGCCGCCTGTGCCTTTATGAAAAAAAGGTGACAGCATTATGCACGTGTGGAGTAGAAAGAAGCGCTGCAATGTTCCAGAAGGCATATTGAGTGCTGGTCATAGGGAATATTTTTGCAAGTAAGGTATTGGCGCTGAATAGCTTGGTTGTGCGAACTTCCTTATCAGCCTAGTGGGTTAGTCTTTCAAATAATTTAACTACAAGTCAATATCTTGTAAAAGTTTGTTGCCTTACTTTATTGTTTCATGACCGAATGTAAATGTGTTAATCTCTGATCACGTAGCGTGAGCGAGGAGAACTCGGTTCAGGGTCTAGCCTGTATGTGTTTGGAAGTTAAGCTCGTGTGTGCCAAAGTGAGCAGTTAAAGTGAGATGCATTTATTCATAGATTTGATGTTGTGTATAAGGTACAGGGTTAGTGGGATTCTAATATTGTTTGTATTGTTTTTAGAACTGCCACTACCATATTGGTTTTGTATATTTTGTTTTATTTATTTTTATTCTGCATACGTAACTATTTGATACATAAGTGTGTAGACCGAAATTAAACTGAGACTGTAACAGCAGGAACTGTGTTTTTTTAAAATTCATTTTGTTGTTTTTATTTTGATACCCTCTTTCTGCATTAAAGTATCTAAAACAGAGAAAGGAATTAAAGACTGAAAAAGTATTTGTTGTTCTGAGTGAGTATTTTTCCCAGGCTACAAAATACATCTGGTCAGTGTGATTTGGAGTTCAACTAAACAGGAACGTTGGGATGTTCTGTTTAGAGGAACCTCGATCTGAGCAAATGCTGTGTAAATACTGCCTATTTACAGTTATCAGTACCCGAGAAATGACAAATCATACAGCCAGCATAAAATTATAAAGGAAGTACATTAAACAAATTTTCAACTTTAAAGAACAGTTACAAAAATAAGAAAACTAAAAGGGCCCATTGCAGTTAAACCAGTCCAATGTGCACATAACGTTGGAGCTCATACTGGAGTAGTTGGGGTATATCCCTTTACTCACGTGCTGGACCCACAGTCTTCATGAAAGCATCCACCACATACCGAACTCCCCTTGAAAACCATCTCAAACGAACTGCTCTCTCAGTATTGGCCTTTCCTCCTTGGAGCCATTCATCTGCACAAAGCACTTCTTGTAACGGGGACTCTCCTCACAACGGCATTCTGCAACATCTTCCTTTGTGCCCCGCTTCACAGCTCCCACCAAAAGGACCCAAACCAGACTACCGACCTTCAGAAAACTCTTCCCCACAGGTCTCTAGAACCTTCTCTCACATCTCACAATCCTGATCGACTGCCTCACATTCCTAAGTTGGACAACATGTATCTTTAGCTGAAGCCAAAACACACTTACCAGCATGGCACAGTGCCTTTATAGAAAACTACCGATACAAACTATCTCACAGCATAGCAGTAGAAATCTTAACCAGGGCATTACAGTTGCATATCAGGAATTTGGATGACAGAATTACTGGCTTTGTGGCTGAGTTTGGAGATGATAAGAAGATAGGTGGATAGTCAGGTAGTGTTGAGGAAGCATCGAATCTGCAGAAGGACTTAAACAGATTAGGAAAATGGGCAAAGAAGTGACGGAATACAGTTTCAGGAAGCGTACGATCAAGCACTTTGGTAGAAGAAATAAGAGCGTAGACCACTTTCTAAATGTGAAGAAGATCTAAAAATCTGAGCTTCAGAGGGACCTGAGAGTCTTTGTACAGGATTCCCTAAATGTTCATTTGCAGGTTGAGTCGATGGTGAGGAAGGCAAATGAAATCTTGGCATTCATTTCGAGAGGGCTAGAATATAAAAGGAAGAATGTAATGCTGAGACTTTATAAAGCACTGTTGAGGCCTCATTTGGTGTATTGTCGCAGTTTTAGGCCCTTTATTTAACAAAAGATGTGCTGACATTGGAAAGGGTTCAGAGGAAGTTCACAGAAATTATTCCAGGAATGAAAGGGTTAACGTATAAGGAACATTTGATGGCTGTGGGCCTGTACTCACTGGAATTTAGAAGAATGAAGGGGGATCTCATTGAAACCTATCAAATATTTAAAGGCCTAGATAGAGTGGATGTGGAGAGGATGTCTCCAATAGTGGGTGAGTCCAGAACCAGAGGACAAAGCCTCAGAATAGAGTGACGTCTGCTTAGAACAGAGCTGAGGAGTAATGTCTTTAGCCAGAGGATGGTGAATCTGCCATGGGTGGCTGTGGAGGCCAGATCGTTGGGAATATTTAAAATGGAGATTGATAGGTTCACGATTAGTAAGTGTGTCAAGACTTACAGAGGAAGGCAGGAGAGTGTGGTCGAGAGAGAAAATGGATCAGCCGTGATGAAATAGAGCAGTTTCGATGGGCCAAATAAAGAGGAAGCGATAGTTGTGACTATTGTTCAAGGATGCGAGAGATGAAAGTAACTTATCCTACAAAGTTACATTCGATAGCACGAATTTTGCATCAATATTTCATTGTTAGCACATACAGGGAGAGAGAGTGATAGAGAGACAATAGAGGAGCCATTCTCAGCCATGTACAAATTACTGGAAAGAAGTCACATTTCTGGTGGAGTTTGTACAGAGAGGATGGTCTGGAGTCTGGAATTGGTGCTGGGTCTGTTCATAACCACACCGTGGAACCACAGTTTCAACAAGCAACTTTCCGTCACCTCAGAATGTTTGTGTGATGATCCAAACCTGTGCCGGCCTCTGCGTCGAGAGAATCAGGCCGAAGTTGAGGTGAGTGATGAGGCCTATGAATTCCCAAGGGTAAGTGGTTCTGTGACTCCTTGTCTCCTGGACGGCAATGAGCAGCAACATTTAAATAGGAGCATTGTGAGGGAGCTCCTTCTATGTTCAAAGTAAATTTATTACCAAAGTACATGTACTTTACTATATACTACCCTAAAATTCACTTTCTTGCAGAAATTTACAGGAAAATAAAGAAAAATAATAGAATTGTAAAGAGCTCCTAACAGTTTATTTATTTATTGAGATACAGCACAGACAGGTACTTCCAGCCCTTTGAGACACGCCGCCTAGCTTCCCCCCGATTTAACCCAAGCCTAGTCATAGGATAATTTACAATGACTAATTAACCTATTAACCAGTACATCTTTAGACTGTGGGAGGAGCCTGGAGCTCCTGGAGAAAACACGTATTCCATGGGAGGTCGTACAGACTCCTTACAGGTGACATTGGGATTAAACTCCAATCACTGGTGCCCCGCACTGTTGTAGTGTTCTGCTGACTCCTATGCTACCTCCCAACCCAAGTGAGTCTGTAGGTTGTGGAATCAGATTAGAGTTGTGATGAGTGAAGTTATTCACTCTGATTCAGGAGCCTGATGGTTGTAGGGTAATAACTGATGGTGTGGGACCGAAGGACTCTGTCCTCTACAAAATTCAATTCAGGTACGTGGTCAGTGATATTACATTTAATTCAGGGCAGGAACGAAAGGCCATTTGATCAGAAGATGTAAGAGTAGAATTAGGCCATCGAGTCTGCTCTTCCATTCCATCGTGACTGATTTATTTACCCTCTCAATCCCATTCTCCTGCCTTCTCCCCACAACCTATGGCACCCATAAGACCATATAGCAAAGGTTCAAAGGTCCAAAGGTCCAACTTAATGTCAGAGAAATCCTGAAATGCTTTTTCTTCACAAACATACACGTAAAGGACTTTGACAAGGTGCCACACATGAGGCTACTTAACAAGATAAGAGCCCATGGAATTACGGGAAAGTTACATACATGGATAGGGCGTTTGCTGATTGACAGGAAACAGAGAGTGGGAATAAAGGGATCCTATTCTGGTTGGCTGCCGGTTACCAATGGTGTTCCACAGGGGTCCGTGTTGGGGCCGCTTCTTTTTACATTGTACAACAATGATTTGGATTATGGAATAGATGGCTTTGTGGCTAAGTTTGCTGACGATACGAAGATAGGTGGAGGGGCCGGTAGTGCTGAAGAAACAGAGAGTCTGCAGAGAGACTTGGATAGATTGGAAGGATAGGCAAAGAAGTGGCAAATGAAATACAATATTGGAAAGTGTATGGTTATGTATTTGGCAGAAGAAATAAATGGGCAGATTATTATTTAAATGGGGAAAGAATTCAAAGTTCTGAGATGCAACGGGACTTGGGAGCCCTCGTATAGGATACCCTTAAGGTTAACCTCCAGGTTGAGTCAGTAGTGAAGAAGGCGAATGCAATGTTGGCATTCATTTCTAGAGGAATAGAGTGTAGGAACAGGGATGTGACGTTGAGGCTCTATAAGGTGCTGGGGAGACCTCACTTGGAGTACTGTGGGCAGTTTTGGTCTTATTTAAGAAAGGATGTGCTGGCGTTGGAGAGGGTACAGAGGCCGTTGACTAGAATGATTCTGTGAATGAGAGGGTTAACATATGAGGAACGTTTGTCCACTCTTGGTCTGTATTCCTTGGAGTTTAGAAGAATGAGGGGAGACCTCATGGAAACATTTCGAATGTTGAAAGGCATGGTCAGAGTGGATGTGGCAAAGTTGTTTCCATGATGGGAGAGTCTAGTACGAGAGGGCATGACTTGAGGATTGAAGGGCGCCCATTCAGAACAGAAATGTGAAGAAATTTTTTTAGCCAGAGGGTGGTGAATCTATGGAACTTGTTGCCACGGGCGGCAGTGGAGGCCAAGTCATTGGGTGTACTTAAGGTAGAGATTGACAGGATTCTGAGTAGCCAGGGCATCAAAGGTTATGGTAAGGAGGCGGGGGAATGGGACTAAATGGAAGAATGGATTAGTGTCATAAGGCGGTGGCTAGGAATGGACCCAAGTGCAAGACATAGACACTGAAGTACTAGGGACAGGACTAGGATACAGGGCAATGGCAAGGACATGGACCGAAAAACCAGGAACCTGGAACAGGACTGGACAAAAGAGCTAGGAGCCCGGGCTTGGACTCTGAGCCAGAGACTGGACAAGGACCCAGTACCTGGGTCTTGCCTCTGGCTCGGAACCCAGAACTAGGCAAGGATGAGGCTTGGCAGGCAGGCAGGACGAGGCTGGGATCTTCAGGCTAGAGCCTAGAGACTTGGCTTGGCTTGGCAAGAGGCTAGAGGCTGGAGTCTTCAGGCTCGAGGCTAGGCAAGAGATGAGGCCAGGCTGGAAGGCTGGAGGCGGGAGACTTGAGGCCAGGCTGGAAGGCTGGAGGCGGGAGACTTGAGGCCAAGCTGGAAGGCTGGAGGCGGGAGACTTGAGGCCAGGCTGGAAGGCTGGAGGCGGGAGACTTGAGGCCAGGCTGGAAGGCTGGAGGCGGGAGACTTGAGGCCAGGCTGGAAGGCTGGAGGCGGGAGACTTGAGGCCAGTCTGGAAGGCTGGAGGCGGGAGACTTGAGGCCAGGCTGGAAGCAGGAGACTTGAGGCCAGGCTGGAAGGCTGGAGGCAGGAGACTTGAGGCGAGGCTGGACTCCTGCTGGGCAGGGCGCGGATCACCTGGGCAGGGCTCGGATCACCACCCGACAGAGGCAAGGGACAGGAAGGGACAGAACCAACCCAGGTAACGGCAAGACGGCCTGGCTTACCTGGGCGGAGGCGAGGGACAGGATGGGAGCTAGGTACATAGTGGCTCCAGGACCAGACAGCAAGATTACTGGCAAAGCAAGGCAAGACGAGAACTTCAGGCGAGACGAGGGTTACCGGCAAGACAAGGCAGGGTTTCTGGCAAAGCAAGGCGAGACAGAACTTCAGGCGAGGCGAGAGTTACCGGCAAGACAAGGCAGGGCTTCAGGCGAGAAAACAGAAGGCAGGGGAAGGGATACAAGGAGTAAGGACAAGAACAATCCAGAAGCCACGCCCTGGTCTCTGAAGGTATTTATGCAGCCAGCCCCAACAAGAATCAGCTGCCTCAATTAGAGTTCAAGAAGAAAAGAAACAGGGTAGACAGGAAAACCTGGATCAAGGGTCGCTGGACCAGACCGTGAACCGGAATACGGACTTCACGGACCAGACCATGACAATCAGCTCATGATAAAATGGCGGAGCAGACTTGATGGGCCGAATAGCCAACTTCTGCTCCTTTGTCTTATGGTCTTATGGAAAACAGAGAAGTGCCCCAAAGAATGAACGACAGATAAACTAAGAACTCCAACCCCCCCCCAGCTCCCCCGTCCCGCGTGGACGTGGCAGCGAGCAACGATCCCCCTCCCCCCACCAGCAAAACAAAGCAAGCATCGCCACTGCGCACTCAAGCGTGAGCAAAGCAACAGCAAAGACACAAATTTGCAGTTACCCCAAAGACTTCGCATTTCACCTGGCATTCGACATACCACAGGTTCTCTCTCTCCCCAATAAGGGAGAAAAAGGTGTCTCCATTTTCCAGTGAGCGGGGAGACATAACAGACAACTCACTGGTTTATGATGTTAAAAAGTCCGTTACGTCGCTATTTTCGAGCTCTGTGCCCAAAGATTAGATTAGATTATGAAGACACGTAGTCCTCTTTTATTGTCATTTAGTAATGCATGCATTAAGAAATGATACAATATTTCCTCCAGTGAGATATCACAAAACACAGGACAAACCAAGACTGAAAAAACTGACAAAGCCACATAATTATAACATATAGTTACAACAGGGCAACAATATCATAACTTGATGAAGAAGTCCATGAGCACAGTAAAGTTCAAAGTATCTCAAATGTTCCACATCTCACGCAGACGGGAGAAGGAAGAAAAACTCTACCTGTCATGCCGACCACGGTTCGACTCTGAGCCATCCGAAAACTTCGAGCTCTGATCAGCTCTCTGACACCGAGTACTGAACGCCATCTCTGTCCCAACGATTTGACCTCAAGCTCGGTCGCCACCAGCAGGCAAAGCCGGGGATTTTGAGGCCTACCCTCCGAAAGATTCCCGACTACGCAGTAACGATAGCAGCGAATGAGCGTTTCAGAAATTTCTCCAGATGTTCCTCTGTGCTTTCACGTCCATTCTCCATCAAATCAGAATTGTCCACGGTCCCTATTTAACAGATATAATACCATTTTTCACCAGAGGGCTGAACACGCACAGGTGCGCTGCCCTCTCTCCTCCTGCCATTTTTAAAGATCGCAAAGATCCCAGGTCTTCGGGCCCACAGTAGATATCCTGACTCTCCCGACGACACAGGGGTCTCCTGTCGTGAAACTGACCCTCGATCCACCTGTCTCCAGAGCCCCGAGATCTTAGGCTTCCAAATCCGAGCCGGACTCTCAGGCCGAACCCTTGGCAACCACCAGTCCTGAAACCCTGAGGACGAGTCCCATTCCCGCAAGGAACCGAAGTCAGCGTGCGACTCCAGGTCAGGGTCCTCAAAAGAACCCTGAAAGGGTAAAATAAAGATAATAAAGATGGGAATAGACGCAAGCAAAGGAGTCATCGTTTAGCGCCATCTTAACTCCGCCTTCATTTGGAGCAGAATGAGGCCACCTGGCCCATCGAGTCTATTCCACTATTCAATCATGGCTGATCCTTTTTCTATCTCCTCCTCAACCCCAGTTCCCGGCCTTCTCCCCGTAACCTTTGATGTCGTGTCCAATCAAGAACCTATCCATCTCTGCCTTAAATTCACCCAACAACCAGCCTCCACAGCTGCATGTGGCAACAAATTCCACAAATTCATCACCCTTTGGCTAAAGAAATTTCACTGCATTTCTGTTTTGAAAGGGCGCCCTTCTATCCTGAGGCTGTGCCCTCTTGTCCTAGACTCTCCCACCATGGGAAACATTCTTTCCACATGAATTCTGTCTAGGCCTTTCAATATTCAAAAGGTTTCAATGAGATTCCCCCTGAATTCCAGAGAATACAGACCCAGAGCCATCAAATGTTCCTCATATGATAATCCTTTCATTCCTGGAATCATCCTTGTGAATCTCCTCTGGACTCTCTCCAATGCCAGCACATCTTTTCTAAGATGAGGAGCCTAAAACTATTCATAATAGTCAAGGTGAGGCCTCATCATTGCCTTATAAAGCCAACCAGAAAAGGATCCTTTTATTCCCACACACTGCCTCCTACCAGTCAGCCAATGCTCTAATCATGTTAGTAACTTTCCTGTAATACCATGGGCTCTTAACTTGGTAAGCAGCCTTATGTGTGGCACCTTGTCAAAGGCCTTCTGAAAGTCCAAATATACAACAACCACTGCCTCCCCTTACCTATCCTACTTGTAATCTCCTCAAAGTGTCCAACAGGTTCATCAGGCAGGATTTTCCCTTAAGGAAACCATGCTGACTTTGCACTATCTTGTCCTGTTTTACCACATACTCCATCACATCGTCCTTAACAATTGACTCTGACATCTTCCCAATCACTGAGGTCAGGCTAAATGGTCTATCATTTCCTTTCTTAAAGATTGGAGGAACATTTGCAATTTTCCAGTCCTCTGGCACCCCTACTAATCTTACTAAGTTGATGAAGACAAGGAAGTGAATGATTTTATCAAGGCCTTCGACAAGGTCTCACATGGGAGGTTGATCAAGAAGCTTCAGTTGCTTGGCACTCAGAATGAGGTAGTAAATTGGATGAAACATTGGCCTTGTGGGAGAAGCCAGAGAGTTGGTTGTAAGATAGTTGTCTCTCTGACTGGACACCTGTGTCAAATGGTGTGCTGAAGGGATTGGTACCGTGTCTGTGGTTGTTTGTCATCTATGTCAATGATCTGGATGATAATGTGGTTAACTGGATTAACAAATTAGCCAAGATTGGGGGCATAATGGGCAGTGAGGAAGGCTATAAAAACTTGCACTGGGATCTGAACAGGCTGAAAAAATGGCAGATGGAATTTAATGCAGACAAGTGTGAGAGGTTGCAGTTTGGGAGGGCAAACTATTGAGATGGATTTGTAGAGTGAGTGGCAGGGCACCGAGGATTATGGTACAGCAAAACTTCTATGAATACATCTCCACAATTCCTTTAAAGTGTTGTCACAGTTAGGTAGCATCATAAAGAGAGCTTTTAGCACGTTGGCCTTCGTAAAGAGAGTATTGAGTACCGGAGTTGGGATGTAATATTGAAGTCAGTAAATGGAGTACTGAGTACCAGAGTTGGGATGTAATATTGAAGTGTATAAGGCATTGTGAGGCCTAATTTGGAATATAAAGTACAGTTCTGGTTCTACCTACAGGAAAGAAATCATTAAGATTAATAGGGTGCAGAGAAAATTTACAAAGATGTTGTCAGAACTTGGGACTTAAGTGATAGTGTAATGTTGAACAGGTTTATGACTTTATTCCTTAGAACAGAGCATGAGGGGAGATGTGATAAAAGTATACAATATTATGAGGGGTATAGATAGGGTAATGCAAGCAGGCTTCTTCCACTGAGGTTGGATGAGAGGAAATGTTTAAAGGGAACATGAGGGGGAACTTCACTCAGAGGGTAGTGAGTGTGGGATGAGACTAGAATAAGAGGAAATGTTTAAAGGGAACATGAGGGGGAACTTCACTCAGAGGGTTGTGAGTGTGGGATGAGCTGCCAGTGGGCGGTCGATGTGGGTTTGATTTCAACATTTAAGTTAAATTTGGATAGGTACATGAATGGGAGGGGTATATAGGGCTATGGTCCCAGTGCAGGTCGAAGGGATATTAATAGTTCAACGTGGACTAGATGGGTCGAAGGACCAGTTGCTGGTCTGTAGTGTTCTATGACTCAATAACTCTAATCAAGAATCTATCATCCTCTGCTCTAAATATACCCAACAACCTGGCCTCCACAGCCGCCTGTGTCTACAGATTCACCACCCTCTGGCTAAAGAAATTCCTCCTCATCTCCGTTCTGAAAGGAAGAACCTCTATTCTGAGTTGGTGGCCAATGGTGCTAGATCCCCCACTATAGGAAACATCCTCCATATGAACACTCTATAGTGGTCTTTCAATATTCGTTAAGTTTCAATGTGATTCCCCCTTCATTCATACGTTAATTCTTTCATTTGTGGGGGCAGGGTCATTCATGTAAGCCTCCTCACGACCCCCTCCAATGCCAGGACAATCTTTCTTAGATATGGGGCTGAAGACTGCTCACAATACTCCAGATGCAGTCTGACCAATGCCTAAGAAAGCCTCAGCAACAGCGCCTCTTTCACCTTGGACTGTTGAAGAAGTTTGGTACGGGCCCCCAATTTCTAACAACTTTTTATAGGGGCACAATTGAGAGCATTCTGATGGCTGCTTCACAGCCTGGTATGGGAACTGTACTTCCCTCAATCGCAGGACTCTGCAGAGAGTGGTGCGGACAGCCCAGTGCATCTGTAGATGGGAACTTCCCACTCTTCAAGTCACTTACAAAGACAGGTGTATAAAAAGAGCCTGAAATATCATTGGGGACCCAAGTTACCCCAACCACAAACTGTTCCAGCTGCTACCATCCGGGAAACGGTACCGCAGCGTAAAAGCCAGGACCAGCGGGCTCCGAGACAGCTTCTTCCACCAGGCCAGCAGACTGATTAACTCATGCTGATACAATTATATTTCTATGTTATATTGACTGTCAAGTTATGCATACTATTTATGATAAGTTATTATAAATTGCACATTTAGACAGACTTAATGTAAAGATTTTTAATCCTCATGTATATAGAAACATAGAGACCTACAGCACAATACAGGCCCTTCAGCCCACAATGCTGTGTTCAACATATACTTACTTTAGAAATTACCTAGGGTTACCCATAGTCCTCTGTTTCTCTAAGCTCAATGTACCTGTCCAGGAGTCTCTTAAAAGACCCTATTGTATCCGCCTCCACCACTGTCACCAGCAGTCCATTCCATGCACTCACCACTCTCTGCATAAAAAAACATGCCGCTGACCCTAGTCTCCTCTGTACCTACTTCAAAGCACCCTAACACTGTGCCCTCTCTTGTTAGCCATTTCAGCCCAGGGAAAAAGCCTCTGACGATCCACACGATCAATGCCTCTCATCATCTTATACACCTCTATCAGGTCACTTCTCATCCTCTGTCACTCCAAGGAGAAAAGGCCAAGTTCACTCAAACTATTCTCATACGGTACGCTCCCCAATCCAGGCAACATCCTTGTAAATCTCCTCTGCACCCTTTCTATGGTTTCCACATCCTTCCTGTAGTGAGGCGACCAGAACTGAGCACAGTACTCAAGGTGGGGTCTGACACGAAAGTAAGGAGGCATGGGATCCAAGGGGACCTTGCTTTGTGGATCCAGAATTGGCTTGCCCACAGAAGGCAAAGAGTGGTTGTAGATGGGTCATATTCTGCATGGAGATCAGTGACCAGAGGTGTGCCTCTGGGATCTGTTCTGGGACCCTTTCTCTTCATGATTTTTATAAAAGACCTGGATAAGGAAGTGGATGGATGAGTTAGTAAATTTGCTGATGACACAAGGTTGGGGGTGTTGTGGATAGTCGCAGATGGAGTTCAACCCAGATAAGTGTGAGGTGGTTCATTTTGGTAGGTCAAATATGATGGCAGAATATAGCATTAATGGTAAGACTCTTGGCAGTGTGGAAGATCAGAGAGATCCATAGGACATTCAAAGCAGCTGCGCAGGTTGACCGTGTGGTTAAGAAGGCATACTGTGCATTGGCCTTCATCAACCGTGGGATTGAGTTCAAGAGCTGAGAGGTAATGTTACAGCTATATAGGATCTCAATAAGCCTTGCATGGGGTAGCTTATCAAATGCCTTGAAATTCATAGACACTACATCTACAGCTCTACCTTCATCAATGTGTTTAGTCACACTCTCAAAAAATTCAATGAGCCTCGTAAGGCATGACCTGCCCTTGACAAAGCCATGCTGACTATTCCTAATCATATTATGCCTCTCCAAATGTTCATAAATCCTGCCTCTCAGGATCTTCTCCAACAACTTACCAACCACTGAAGTAAGACTTAGCGGTCTATAATTTCCTGGGCTAACTCTACTCCTTTTCTTGAGCATGGGAACAACATCTGCAACCCTCCAATCCTCCGGAACCTCTCCCGTCCCATTGATGATGCAAAGATCATTGCCAGAGGCTCAGCAATCTCCTCCCTCGCCTCCCACAGTGGCCTGGGGTATATCCCGTCCGGTCCCGGTGACTTATCCAACTTCATGCTTTCCAAAGGCTCCAGCACATCCTCTTTTTCAACGTCTATATGCTCAAGCTTTTCAGTCTGCTGTAAGAGATAGCTAGATAGGTATATGGAGGAATTTAAGGTGGGGGATTATATGGGAGGTAGGGTTTAAGGGTTGGCACAATACTGTGGGCCGAAGGGCCTGTACTGTGCTGTACTATTCTATGTTCTATCCTGACAATCACCTTTTCCATAGTGAATACTGAAGCAAAGTATTCATTAAGTACCTCCGCTATCTCCTCTGGTTCCATACACACTTTTCCACTGTCACACTTGATTGGTCCTATTCTCTCACATCTTATCCTCTTGCTCTTCTCATAACTGTAGAATGCCTTGGGGCTTTCCTTAATCCTCCTCGCCAATGCCTTCTCATGGCCCCTTCTGGCTCTGCTAATTTCATTCTTAAGCTCCTTCCTGCTAGCCTTATCATTTTCTAGATCTCTATTATTACTTTCTTTTTTAACCTTTTGTAAGCTTTTCTTTTCTTCTTGACTAGATTTTCAACAGACTTTGTACACCACGGTTCCTGTACCCTTCCATCCTTTCCCTGTCCCATTGGAACGTACCTATGCAGAACGCCGCACAAATATCCCCTGAATATTTGCCACATTTCTGCCATACATTTCCCTGAGAACATCTGTTCCTAATTTATGCTTCCAAGTTCCTGCCTGATAGCTTCATATTTCCCCTTACTCCAATTTCCTAACTTGTCTGTTCCTATCCCTCTCCAATGCTATGGTAAAGGAGATAGAATTGTGATCACTATCTCCAAAATGCTCTCCCACTGACACCTGACCAGGTTCATTTCCCAATACCAGATCAAGTACAGCCTCTCCTCTTGTAGGCTTATCTACATATTATGTCGAGAAACCTTCCTGAACACACCTAACAAACTCCACCCCATCTAAACCCCTTGCTCTAGGGAGATCCTAACCAATATTTGGGAAATTAAAATCTCCCACCATGACAAACAAAGGTGTCCTTTCCAGAATCTATCTCCCTATCTGCTACATGATGTCCCTGTTTCTATTGGGTGGTCTATAAAAAAAACTCAGTCGAGTTATTGACCCTTTCTTGTTCTTAATTTCCACCCACAGAGACTCCGTAGACAATCCCTCCATGTCTTCCTCCTTTTCTGCAGCTGTGACGCTATCTCTGATCAGCAGTGCTACGCCCCCACCTCTTTTGCCTCCCTCCTTTCTGAAACGTCTAAAACCTGGCACTCTAAGTAGCCATTCCTGCCCTTGCACTATCCAAGTCTCTGTAACGGCCACATCATAGCTCCAAGTATTAATCCACGCTCTAAGCTCATCCGCTTTGTTCATGATGCTTCTTGCATTAAAATAGACGCATCTCAAACCATCGGTCTGAGCGCATCCCTTCTCTATCACCTGCTTATCCTCCCTCTCACACTGTCTACAAGCTTTCTCGATTTGTGAGCCAACCATCCCTTCCTCTGTCTCTTCAGTTTGGTACCATCACCCCAGCAATTTAGTTTAAACTCTCCCCAAAAGCCTCAGCAAACCTCCCCCCAGGATATTGGTCCCCTTCAGATTCAAATGCAACCTGTCCTTTTTGTACAGGGCACGCCTGGCCAAAAGAAGGATGTATGAAGGTCATAAATTTAATTAATTCAATTCGAGCATTATATCCTTGCTCTTGTATTCAAGTCCTCTCAAAATGAATGCCAAGGAATTGCATTTGCCTTCCTCACCACCGATCAAACAGCAGATTAACCTTTAGGAAATCCTGCACGTGGAGTCCCAAATCCCTTGGCACCTTTGATTTCAGAATTAGCTCCCCTTTCAGAAAACTGTCTGTGCCTTTATTCCTTCTACCAAAGTGCATGAACACGCACTTCCCTACACCGTATTCCATCTGGCGCTTCTTCATCCATTCTCTTAATCTTCCTTCTGCAGACTGTGCTTCTTCAAAAGTCAGCAAAATAATCTGCAGGTTGAATGCGTCTACCGCCAACTCGACCTCAGACCCAGGAGAAAAGTATATTCATTAATTATATTAGGGGAGGATGCAGTGTCCAGGGAGGGGTAGCTCCTCTGGTGAAGGGGGTTGTCATGTCCATTCTGGGGCAGAGCACTTACTTTTGGTGCCACTAAACAGTCAGCTCACACCTATGGTGCAGGAAGCTGTTTACATGGGAGGGGCCACACCGCTTTGAGTGGTGGCTAAACAGGGTGAGGGCAGCTGGTGGGCCTCATACCCCAGTGAGGTAGACATATGTTTGTCCTAGCATGTGAAGTCAGCTCTGGCGGACTGGGTGGATGAGATTCAATAGCCAGGGAGACGATCCTGCAGCGCTCCGTGGAGAGTGAAGCTCCTGACGAGGTACGGAAGTCATGGTCATCCACTGCAACCAAGGAAGACCCCAACTGAGGCGACTACTTGTACCAGTGCACCCGGACTTCTGAAGTCGAGAGGGTGGAACTATTCCCGTGTTTCCACTTCAAAAACTCTCCTGCAAAGGCCTCCTGTCATCATTGGATATGTCGGAAAACCAATAATTTGTCAATGAACTACTTCTGTACATGAAGTAATTCGGAAGCAGATATGAACGTGGCATTGAAGAGGCTGTTAGATAGACACATAGAGGGAAATGAATCATGTGCAGGCCGTAGAGATGTAGCTGGATTCGGCATCATGTTTGGGGTAGATATTGTGGGCTGAAGGGCCTGTTTCTGTGCTGTACCATTCTCTGTTCAGTGTTAAAAGTTCAAAACCTTCAAAGTAAATTTATGATCAAAAAGAAGTGTCACCATACACGACATTTTTTTGAAGGCGTTTGCAGAAAAACAGAAATACAGTATAACGGAATTTATGAAAACTATGCACAAACAAAGACTAATAAAGAACCAATGTGCAAAAGAAGACAAATTCTATAAATAAAAACGAATACAAATTACTGAGAACATGAGTTGTAGAGTCCTTGAGAGTGAGTCTGTAGTTTGTGGAACAGTTCAGTGTTGAGGTGAGTGAGATTAGTCATATTGCTTTGGGAGTCTGATGGTTGAGAGGTAATAACTGTCCCTGAACCTGGTGGTGTGGGACCTGAGGCTCCTGTACCTCCTTCCTGATGGTTGAGGGGCATCAGCTGTTTCTGAACCTGGTGGTGTGGGACACATGGGTCCTATACCTCCTTCCTGTGGGAAGAGCTTTTGAATGGATAGAGGGGGTCCTTGATGATAGATGCTGCTTTCTTGTGGCAGTGCTCCTCAAAGATGTGCCCAGTGATGGGGAGGGCTGTGATTGACTGGGCTGTAATCCACCACCATCTTTAGATTTATCTGTTCCTGGGTATTGGTATCTCTATACCAGGCCATGAGGCAACCAGTCAGTATACACTGCGCTGTGCATCTATAGACATTTGACAAAGTTTTAGATAACTTGCTGAATCTGTGCAAACTTCTAAGAAAGTAGAGGTGCTGCTGTGCCTTCTTTGTAAAGGCCTTCTTGCAATTGTTCTTTGTAATGCTATATGCTATGCAAATCTATATTATTGTATGAGACTTTGATGTTTCCATTAACTCAGATGGCAGTTTTATTTTTATTCAAGGTTTTTGCCTTTCACCTTGACAAGAGTGATTGGAAGCATTACAACTGGTCGAAGATCACAACAATCGTAGTCGCTCTACGCACTGAACCGGAGGCTGTTTGTACTGCTCATGCAAATAACGCTCGAATTGTCTTGAAAGGTACAGTAGCTCATTTTATCACAGCCGAGAGAGTGAGTAGTTTGTGATTAACATCTATAGATCTAAATGGTTAATTAGGGTAGAACTCAGGAATGGGAAGGGTGCAATCACAGGCATCGATCAGACCACACATGATGTATTGTGAGCAGTTTTGGGTTCTCTATCTGAGAAGGGATGTGCTGATACTGGAGAGAGTGCAGAGGAGGTCCACGAGAATGATCCCTGGAATTACTGGTTTACTGCATGAGGAACATTTGATGGCTCTGGGCCTTTAGTTGCTGGAGTAGAAGAATGAAGGGGGATTTTATTGAAACTTTTTGAATATTGAAATGCCCAGACAGAGTGGATGGAGAGAATGTTTCCTATATTTGTGGAGCCTAGGACCTGAGAGCACAGTTTTAGAACAGAGAGACATTCATTTAGAACAGATATGAGGAAGAATTCCCTGAGCCAGAGTGGCAAATCTGTGGAATTCATTGCCACAGATGCAAAGTCATTGGGTATGTTTAAAGTGGAGGTTGATATGTTCTCGATTAGTCAGGGCATTAAAGGTTAAGGGGAGAAGGCAAGAGAATGGAGTTGAGATGGATCCTAAATCAACTGTGGATTGACAGAGCAGACTAGAAGGGCTGAATGGCCTAATTCTGCTCCAATGTTTATGTCTTATGTTTTAACACCAATTCTGTCTTGCAATATATTCAAGAGTTCAAGAGCCACGAAGTAATGTTGCAGCTCTATAAAGCTCTGGTTAGACATCACTTGGAGTATTGCGTTCAGTTCCAGTCACCTCACTAAAGGAAAAATGTGGAAGCTTTAGAGAGGGTATAGAGGAGATTTACCAGGATGCTGTCTGGACTAGCATGCATGCCATATGAGGATAGGTTGAGGTGAGTGTGGCTAAGCATAGCTCAAATACCATCTATAAATTTACTGACAATACAACCATTGTTGGTAGAATCTCAGCTGAAGACGAGAGGGCGTACAGGAGTGAGATATGCCAACTAGTGGAGTGGTGCCGCAGCAACAACCTGACACTCAGTGTCAGTAAGACGAAAGAGCTGATTGTGGACTTCAGGAAGGGCAAGACAAAGGAACACATACCAATCCTCATAGAGGGATCAGAAGTGGCGAGAGTGAGCAGCTTCAAGTTCCTGGGTATCAATATCTCTGAGGATCTAACCTGGTCCCAACATATCGATGCAGTTATAAAGAAGGCAAGATTGCAGGACAGTAGCTATACTTAATAGGAGTCTGAAGAAATTTGGTATGTCAACAAATACACTCAAAAACTTCTATAGATATACTGTGGAGAGCATTCTGACAGGCTGTATCACTGTCTGGTATGGAGGGGCTACTGTACAGGACCGAAAGAAGCTGCAGAAGGTTGTAAATCTAGTCAGCTCCATCTTGGGCACTAGCCTACAAAGTACCCAGGACATCTTGAAGGAGCGGTGTCTCAGAAAGGCAGCGTCCATTATTAAGGACCGCCAGCACCCAGGGCATGTCCTTTTCTCACTGTTACCATCAGGCAGGAGGTACAGAAGTCTGAAGGCACACACTCAGTGATTCAGAAACAACTTCTTCCCCTCTGCCACTTGATTTCTAAATGGACATTGAATCTTTGGACACTACCTCACTTTTTTTTAATATGCAGTATTTTGTATATTTTTTTAAATCTATTCAATATGCTCTCTTGGTTCAGCAAAATTTTCCATTCATTCTTACTTTTTTGAGTTTGTCAATATTTTACCTCAAACACTGACCCTAACTTTGAGTCACATCCACTGTATTGCAATGTTTAGATTGTCGAATGAAAATCTAAAACAAAACACACGTTCTGCACCTTTTCTCCATAGATCATAAGGCTGTAAGATGTAGGAACAGAATTAGACCATCCAGCCCATCGTCTGGTCCATAATTCCATCCTCTCAAACACATTCTCCTGCCTTCACCTCACAACTTTTGACACCTTTACTAATCAAGAGCCTATCAACCTCTGCTTTAAATTTAAATATACCCAATGACTTGGCCTCCACATCATCTCTGGCAAGTAGTTCCACAAATTCACCATCTTCTGGCTTAAGAAATTCCTCTTCATCTCTGCCCTAAAGGGATTTCCCTCAATTATGACATTGTGTCCTCTGGTTTTAGAGTTCCCAGTGTCGGAAACATTTTCTACCATACACTCTATCTCAGCTTTTCAATATTCACTAGGTTTCAAAGAGATCCCCCCCATTCTACTAAACAGAAGTGCGTACGGGCCGAGGGCCATCAAATGCTCCTCGTACATTAACCCTTTCTTCCTGGGATCATTCTCATGAACCTTCTTTAGACCCTCTCCAATGCCAGCACACCTTTTCTTTGATACTAGTCTAAGTTCATTCTGACCAACTCTTAATAAATCTTCATCATTACATCCTTGCTTTTATATTCTCATTCTCTTGAAGTGATTTCTAATATTGCATTTGACCTTCCTCGCCACTGACTCAACCTGCAAGTTAACCGTGAGGGACTCCTGCACGAGGCCTCCCAAGTCCCTTTGCACTTCTGATTTCTGAATTTGCTCCCTGTTTAATGCCTTTATTCCTTCTACCAAAGTGCATGATCATACACTTCCCAACACTGGTTTCCATCTGATACATCTTTGCCCAATGTCCTAATCTGGCTAAGTCCTTCAGCAGACTCCCTGCTTCCTCAACATCATCTGCCTCTCTACCTATCTTCGTCTTGTCTGCAAACCTGGCCACCAGCCCATCAATACCATCATCCAAATCATTGACATATAACATGAAAAGTAACGGTCCCAATATCAACTCCTGTGGAACAATGCCCCCTTTATTCCCACCCGTTGCCTCCTGCCAATCCCCCAAGTCACTGAAAAACTTCGAACCTTGCTCAGTATTCTTTCCATGCATGAAAGATATTTCTCTAAGCAGATTGTGTCTTTCCATCTGCCCCTGTAAGACATCCGTTAAAACGGGCAATTGATACACATCTGCCCTATGGCCCCCTATATTTTTCTCTTCCTTTCTTTAAAGTAACTATGACGAGTTCCTTGACAAGAATGGTTTGGACCCAAAGTTGGTGGTGGTAATCATGGATGACAGCAGGATCCAAGATATCTCTCTCAGGCACTCAACACCTCTCCTTCCATCCGAATCCTTCCCAGTTCACTAGGTATTGCCAAACACTTCCAATACTGCGCAAATCCAAAACCCTTCACCGTGAAGACCTGCTCCCTGTCGACAAACCTAAGTGATGGTGGGGCTGATAGTTGTGGGGTAAGGGGCTGGTACAGACAGGTTGTAATTTAGAGATGAGGAAGGTGGGATTGATCTTTACGTCTTGGGAAGCCGCGAGGTGTAAGCCACCAGGTTTACTTACCCCAGGGTCCAATGAACTTGGGAGCCAACTTTCTAGATCCCACTCTGAGAGGCAAATCATGAGTGGACAGCCAGATCTGTTGTCCAGGCTGTAAAACCGGTCCCTGTCTTCACTTTTGGTTCGCCTTGGTCTCCACTTTCTGGGTAGAGTTCAGCAAAGTCTCTCTTGCCCAAAGCCATTTTTGCTTGCAGCATTGGATAAGATCTTCAGCCTTTTGTACCAGAAAGAGAAGCAGAGGATACCCAAAATTTCACTTGAATGGTATCATCCTGTGCGCCGAATGCCGTAAGGTGTGATGGGTGATCTCTGCCCACATCGGATGGTCACATCGCTCGTCAGGTCTTTCCGAGGCTAGAAACGTTCTGGTTGGTCTGCTCCGGCTGATCGTTGGAGAAACCCCAGAGGAAAGGCTTGCTGTCGCCCCAACCAGCTTACAGAATGCCCTCCGAAATGTGATGTAAATTGTGGACCACAATCTGAGGCAATGTCCACCGGGAATCTGTGGACCATGAAGACCTGGTCCAGGACAATTTTGGCTGCCTTCGCTGCAGATGGTAGCTTCTCCAAGGCAATGAACTTGCAGGCTTTCAAAAACCAATCAAGAACCACATTGATGACCAACTTCCCCTTGGTTGGTGGGAGACTCGAGGCAAAGTGCATGGAGGTGTGTGCCCAAAGCCTTTCTGGAACAGGTAGAGGGTGGAGGAGACCTTGAGGTTGGTCACAGGGCTCCCGTTCCATGCAGACACCTCGTATATTTGCATACACTGCCGAGCCTCTTTCTTCGTTCTGGGCCACCAATACCTACTGTTCATAAACTCGAAGGTCCTGGCAATTCCTGGGTGTGTGGTCATCCTCAAGGTACATCCTCATTGGAGTAAATGGGACTGGATAGAACTTGAGACGAACAGCTGACCCAGAGGACCATTCCTAGGAATCTCCCCTTGTGCTTGGGCCTTGTGAACAAGAGCTTCGATTCCCCAACAAAATTGGCGCTACCACCCTGGCCTGGGGCAAAATGGTGGTAGGCTGCTCCCCTCGTTCCGGTTCGTCAAACTAACGGGACTGGGCATCTGGCTTCTGGTTTAACCCCGGTCTGTAGATCAGGATGCATTCAAAGTGGTTAAAGAATAAAACCCACCTGTCCTGCCTGGAGTTTTGCCTCTTGGCCTCCTGAATATAAGCCAGGCTCTTGTGGTTGGTAAGTTCAAGCAATAAAAGAGTTTGTGGCCCCTTCTAGCCACTGACACCGTTCCCCCAAGGCTAATTTAACCGCAAGGAGCTCCCAATTCCCAATGCCACGGATCCTCACTGCCGGGGTTAGCTGCCTGGAGAAGAATTCAAACAGGTGCAGTTTACTGTCAAAAGCTGGTCATTGGGACAAGACAACACCCACTCCAATATCTGAGGTGCCCCCTTCCATGATGAAGGGAAGGTCCGGGTTAGGAGAAACCAAGACGAGAGCTGTTGTGAACCACTGTTGAAGCTGTGCAAAGGCAGCCTCTGCTTCAGTCGTCCAGACAACAGGACCCATGGATTTCTTAGTCAGCATTGTCAGCGAAGCTGCCACTGAGCTGAAGTTCCTGATGAACTTCTGGTAGAAGTTTGCAAACCCCAGGAATCACTGGACTTGCTTGACACTGGATGGTAGTGGCCAGTGTCTGACTGCTTGCATCTTGGTAGGGTCCAACTTGAGATTGCCATTGGAGATGATGAAACCCAAAAATGAAGCAGATGTCACATGAATCACTGACTTCTCCAACTTGATGAAGCCCATGGTCTAGAAGCTTCTTTAAAAT
The DNA here is from genome assembly GCF_030028105.1 of Mobula birostris. NCBI lineage: Eukaryota > Metazoa > Chordata > Chondrichthyes > Myliobatiformes > Myliobatidae > Mobula > Mobula birostris. The sequence goes on from NC_092381.1 coordinate 5,934,388, forward strand.
GTCTCTGAAGTAAGCACCGTGCCCGTCCACATACTCACAGAAGAGTAGGCTATCATCCAAGTAGACGAAGACATACTTGTGAAGAGTATCCTAGAGCATGTCATTTATAAAGGCCTGGAAAACCGCTGGAGAATTTGCAAGGCTGAAGGGTATAACTCGGTAGCTGTAGTGCCCTGTCAGTGTACTGAGTGCAGTCTTCCCCACATCGCTTTCCCTAATACGGATCAGACTGTGTGCACTCCATGGGTCTAGTTTTGTGAATGCCCTTGCCCTTTGGAGCACCTCGAAGGCTGCATTCATAAATGGAAGAGGGTAACAATTCTTGGCCTTAATGCAGTTTAATCACCTATAATCAATGCACGGCCTCAGTCACACATCTTTCTTCTGTACGAAGAAGAAGCCTACACTGGCAGATGAGGTAGATGGCTAAATGAAGCCTGCGGCACAAGCTTCCTTTATACACTCCTCTGTTGCACTTCTCTCTGGGCCTGAAAGCACGTACAATCGACCCTGCGGGAGACAAGTACAGTAGCAGCAGGTTTATAGCATATTTGTAGGGTTGATGCAGTGAAAGAGTCAAGGCCTTTCCTTTTCAGAATACCATGCCGCAAGCAAACTCTTTTACAATCACTGGGCCAGGCAGTGATTCCCCCTTCCTCACGTCCACGGATGGGTCATGTTGGGACAGCCAAGGGTACGAGTGGAGAGTCAATAATGTAGAAACTAATGTCTTTCACATGACCGTCTATCCTCATCTGCAAACCCACCGTCTGTTGCTGGACCTGCCTGGAACCTAGTGTTCAGCTGTGGAAGACAGTTGTGGGTGTGGACAGGCTCAGCTCTCATAGTGGTATGTCCAACCAAGGGGCAGTTCCTAAATCCAGAAAATTAACCGCTGCCCCAGAGTCCACAAAAACCTTTACCTGCCACAAGTTCTTACCCCACATGAACTCCGCTTTTGGCACAAAACCAGAATCCTTGGGATTGGGCCTATGCCATCACGGTCCACCCAGCAATGGACGGCCTTAGCAGTTCTCCAGGTAGCTGCAGCTTCGAACACTCAGCCTGCAGGTGACCAGTTTTCCCAGAGTAAAAGCAGTGACGTTGACTCCAACACCAGGCCCACTCATCGGCGGAGAGGCCATAGGTTTGACTGGATCTTGAGCAGGTGATGGGCTGGTCATGGTCTGAGGTTGGGGAGCAGAACTGCGTTATGTAGGGACCGGGCGTGGACTGGCTCTCTCTGACCTCCTGAAGTGGTCCCACTTTCACTCTGCCAGACGAGACAGACGGACTGGTGGATGAGAACTTCTAAGTTCTCAACTGACTGTCCCAAGGCGAGGGAATCCTCCAGCTCATCTTGGAGTCCGTGATGGTGTAGAGTGGCCAAGGCCTCCCTGTTCCCAACCACTCTCCTGGGCCAGGGTCCGAAATTCAATCACATAGCTAGCCACTGACCACTCCCCCACCCCCACCCCAGTAGAATCTTCTTCAGACAGTCTGAGGCTCAGCTGGCTCCGGTGAGTTGATGAAACACCTTCATAGTGGCCCTGAATTCCTCCAAATCCAAACCAATCTCTGACCTGTGTCCCCAATAAGCTCTCTTGCCGGAGGCCAGTTCCCCGTACAGCAGGTCTTTCTGTATCCTCCCGTCTAACATGCTGTGTACGTGGCCCAGCCAGCGGAGACGGCGTTGTTGGAGCAGGGTGAAGAGGCTGGGTATCTGGGCGCAGGCCAGGCCCTCATTGTTGGTGACTCGGTCAGTCCACATGATGTCCAGGATGCGTCTCAATCTGCGAAGGTGGAAGGCGTTGAGACGCCGCTCTTGTCTGTGGTAGAGGCTCCAGGTCTCGCTGCCGTAAAGCAGTGTGCTGAGGACGCAGGCCCTGTAGACTGCAACTTTGGTGTGCGTCGTCAGCTTTCTGTTCTCCCAGACTCTCTTTGTCAGCTTGGCGAATATTGAGGCTGCTCGTCCGATCCGTCTATTGATCTCAGGGTCTAGCGAGTAGCTGTCCGTGATGGTGGGGCCACGGTATGTAAACTCGTGAACTACCTCCAGCTCATAGTTGTTGATGGTAATGACGGGGGGGGGGTGCTCAACACCTTGGCCCAACACGATGGTTTTCTTCAGGCTGATGGTCAAGCTGAAGTCCTGGCAAGCTCTTGAGAAGCTGTCCATGAGGCGTTGCAGTTGCTCTTCAGAGTGTGTTGCCAGTGCCACATCGTCCGCAAACAACATGTCCCTGATGAGTACTTCACGAACCTTGGTTTTTGCCTCAGCCGGGACAGACTGAACAGCCTCCCGTCCGTACGGGAGCACCAGGATTACTCTGGCTTTAACCTTCCCCATTGTTTCTAGATGCTTCTCTCTCCCATGCACTCTTCCAGTTCTCCTCAGTTGCTGTTTGGTTGCTTCAGGTACTGGCATGTTGTTACTCTGGAACTGTGCAAAGATTTTTCCTGCTTCTTTGGAGAACCAGTCAAATTAAACTAAGTAAGTAATGCAGAACGAAAGGAAAACAGTAGTGAGGTCGTGTCCATGGGTCCAACGTCCATTCACAAATCCGATGGCGGAGGGGAAGAAGCTGTTTCTGAAACACTGAGTGTGCATCTTCAGACTCCTGTACCCCCTCCCTGATGGTTACAATGAGAAGAGGGCACGTCCTGGGTGATGGTGGTCATTAATGTTGGCTATCGCCTTCTTTCGACATCGCCTTTTAAAGATGTCCAGAATGCTGGGAATGATGGAGCTGTCTGAGTTTGCAAACTTCTGCGGATTTTTCCACTCCAGTGCAGTTGCCCCTCCAGATCAGATAGTGATGCATCCAATTAGAATGCTCTCCATGTTACATCTGTAGAAATTGCTAGAGTCTTTGATGACAGACCAAATTTCAAACCGTAATGAAATTCAGCCACCGATGTGTCTTCTTTATATTGTATCAATATGTTGGACTCAGGATAGATTTTCAGTGATGTTGACACCCAGCCTCTTCATTAAGAAAATCAGTCCCATCCCTCCCTCCCTGCATCTCTCCTTTCTGAAACTTATTCTCCCTCAAAAATCCATCAACTCTCCTTTCACTCCTTCCGCAATTAATGTAAACTCTGCTATGGGTTTTCAGGACCAAAGTCCCGGCAAGAGCCGGGGAATTTGGGTGGAGAGCTGTTTCAACACTTTCTGAGTCTGAAATTCCTGACGTTGATCCTGACACAATCACATATCTTTCCCGACCTTGATAATTCTAATGAGATGAAGAACGATGGGAAATAGCTGGGCTTTCTTGTTTCAAAAGAAGTTAACAGATAGCCTCACGGAAAGATGTCAGGGGGGAAGCAATGGGACCAGATCACCGCCAAGAATAATGTGACAAGGAAAAGGAAAGGAACCTCCCGTGGGCTCTTTATGATGTGGGAAAAAAACTGAAGCACCTGGGGGAAACGGACATGGACAAAGAGAATATAGACCCCACCCAAACACACACACACTACTACCCCTGCACATACGGTACCAGACGACACAGAGAATATGACCCCCCCACCAAACAGACAGTACCAGAGGTGACAGAGAATATCCGCCCCCCCCGCCAAACTCAGACAGTACCAGAGGTCAGAAATGAACCTATTCACGGGAATCGTGATACAGGTCCTCTCTCTCCAGCACTAACGTGCCACCCAAATTACTCCATCTAACAATTTCAGCCTGGTCTCCTCTCAATCTGTGCATTTTCCCTTTGCTCGTTTGCAGGTTGGTAACACGTACCACGAGGTCTGGTACGATGATCCTGAGAGCATTTCTATGAGGGTGTCTATCGTGCTGAAACTGAACCTCCGTGGTGTCGGCGTGTGGACTGCAAACGACATCAACTACACTGGTGATGCCAGAGCAAGAATGCAGGCTGCGGAGATGTGGAACGCAGTGTGTCCTCCCTGGTGCGATTACTGAGTGTGAACCATTTCATCTCTGTATCAGCTCATCAATTAGTATTGCAAGATGTGCTTCGATATCTCTAGTATCCGATAATTTCTCACCCTTTCCCCAATCTTCTTCAATTCCCCAGTCTAGCTCCCCTCCTATCCCTTTTCATTTCCTCACCTGTCCACCTCCCTCTGTGCCCCCCCGTCCCCCTTCTCCCCTCCCTTTCTCCCATGGTCCACGTTCATCTCCAGATTCCTCCTTCAGTCCTTCACCTTTTCCACCTATCAACTTACAGCTTCTCAATTCATTCTCCCTCCCCACCCACCCATCCTCCCCCTCACCTGGTCTCACCTATCACCTCCCAGTCTGTACTGCTCCCCCTCCCTCCCCACCCCCCATCCTCCCCCTCACCTGGCCTCACCTATCACCTGCCAGTCTGTACACCTTCCCCTCCCTCTTCACCCACCCATCCTCCCCCTCACCTGGTCTCACCTATCACCTGCCAGTCTGTACTCCTCCCCCTCCCTCCCCAACCACCCATCCTCCCCCTCACCTGGTCTCACCTATCACCTCCCAGTCTGTACTGCTCCCTCTCCCTCCCCACCCCCCCATCCTCCCCCTCACCTGGCCTCACCTATCACCTGCCAGTCTGTACACCTTCCCCTCCCTCTTCACCCACCCATCCTCCCCCTCACCTGGTCTCACCTATCACCTGCCAGTCTGTACTCCTCCCCGTCCCTCCCCATCCTCCCCCTCACCTGGCCTCACCTATCACCTGCCAGTCTGTACTCCTCCCCCTCCTTCCCCACCCTCCCCTCCCCCTCACCTGTTCTCACCTATCACCTGCCAGTCTGTACTCCTCCCCCTCGTTAGCCTCCCACCCATCCTCCCCCTCACCTGATCTCACCTATCACCTACCAGTCTGTACTCCTCCCCCTCCCTCCCCACCCTCCCCCTCCCTCCCCACCCTCCCCCTCCCCCTCACCTGGTCTCCCTTATCACCTGCCAGTCTGTACTCCTCCCCCTCCCTCCCCACCCACCCACCCTCTCCCTCACCTGATCTCACCTATCACCTGCCAGGCTGTACTCCCCCCTCCCTCCCTCTTCCCCTCACCTGGTCTCACCTATCACCTGCCAGTCTGTACTCCTCCCTCTCCCCCTCACTTATCACCTGCCAGTCTGTATTCTTCCCCTCCCTCCCTACCCACCCATCCTCCCCCTCACCTGGTCTCACCTATCACCTGCCAGTCTGTACTCCTCCCTCTCCCCCTCACTTATCACCTGCCAGTCTGTACTCCTCCCCCTCCCTCCCTACCCACCCATCCTCCCCCTAACCTGGTCTCACCTATCACCTGCCAGTCTGTACTCCTCCCCCTCTCTCCCCACCCACCCATCCTCCCCCTCACCTGGCCTCACCTATCACCTGCCAGTCTGTACTCCTCCCCCTCCCTCCCCACCCACCCATCCTCCCCCTCACCTGATCTCACGTATCACCTGCCAGTCTGTACTCCCCCCCTACCTCCCCACCCACCCATCCTCCCCCTCACCTGATCTCACCTATCACCTGCCAGTCTGTACTCCCACCCCTCCCTCCCCCTCACCTGGTCTCACCTATCACCTGCCAGTCTGCACTCCTCCCCCTCCCTCCCCAACCACCCATCCTCCCCCTCACCTGCTCTCACCTATCACCTGCCAGTCTGTACTCCTCCCCCTCCCTCCAGCTTCTTATTCTGGCTTCTTCCCCCTTCCTTTCCAGTCCTGATGAAGGGTCTCGGTCTGAAAAGTCAACTGTTTATTCCTCTCCATTGATGCTGCCTGACCTTCTGAGTTCCACCAGCATTTTCTGAGTGTAACAACATTGAGCTCATTTGTAATAATAGTAAAATAAATATAAATCTAGAAAACAGACTGAGTATTTTATTCATTAAATTCAAATGAAGCTGTACAATGGAAAGATACACGTAGTGGCCACTTTATTAGGTGTTCATATACTGCTGCTCATTACCACAAAAATCTAATCAGTCAAGGTGAGCCAGATATGTGTATGTGTGCTACCTGTTTAATTTGGACCTTCTGGCCCAACGAGTCCATGCTGCACAATACCACCCATGTGACCAATTAACCTACAAGCCTTTATGTCTTTGGGATGTGGGATGAAATCAGAACACCAGAGGAAATTCAGGTACCAGGAGACCTCCTGACAAAGGCAGGAATTGAACCGAGGTCGCTGGTGCTGTAATAACGTTATGCTAACCACTACTCTACCCCGCCGTGCCCTGTTTAATGAGTCTGAATGACAGTACAGTAGTTCTTTCAATTTCCCTTTCCTCCATTTTGTTTTCAAGATAGCACCAGGCTGTGGTCTCTGTCATGATCGTGGCTTGGGTTTAGTTGCTTTTTAAGTTTGTAGGGATGGTTTTGGGCACAGAGAGGGGAGTGAGAGGTCAGATTAGGGTTTAAGGTCAGGGATAAGGATGAGTTGGAGGTCAGGGCTCCACTCTGTGCTCTGACTTCTGCATTCGAAGGTCAGTGACAGATGATGTTGACATCTGCAGTTCAGGCTTCAATGACCAATGACCAGGTGTCCGTGCGAGCAGGAGACATGAGGAGATCAATGGGTCTAGGCAGGTTAATGGGTCGGCACAGACCAGGTGGACTGAAGGGCTTGTTTGTGAGCTGTTGTGTTCTGTGACTCCATGACACAGGAAAGTCAGTCATTCGGCACGCCTGGAGTTCAGAATCCTGTCATCGACTAGTCCGGAGATTAATACAAAAAACTGGCGCCCAAAGGTCGATTGGTTGTCAGGAAATTGAGGCGCAACGGTTAGAAAAGTAGAGGGCTATGGGTAACCCTAGGTAATCTCTAAGGTAAGGACATGCTCGGCACAGCTTTGTGGGCCGCAGGGCGTGTATTGTGCTGTAGGTTTTCTATGTCTCTAAGTCTGGAGACTGGAGGACTGTGTGTGTGGGGGTGGATGGCAGGGAGGTGACTAGTTTGTTTCGCTGGTGTCTTGTATTTGTCTGCAGAGCATAGTGGGTATGCTATGTTGGTGCCAGGATCTTACGGCATCAGAATGTTTGGACGTTGCCAGATATCCTCCAAATGAGACTGGGCTTGTTGACAGAGATTATCTGCTGCATTGCTTCAGTATTGAATTAACTTTATTTCTTGCATCCTTCACATACATGAGGAGTAAAAATCTTTATGTTATGTCTCCGTCTAAATGCGCGATGTGCAATCATAGTAATTTATAATAAATAGAACGGGCAATATAACAGAAATACACTCAAATCAGCATGAGTTAATCAGTCTGATGGCCTGGTGGAAGAAGCTGTCCTGGAGCCTGTTGGTCCTGGCTTTTATGCTGCGGTATCGCTTCCCGGATGGTAGCAGCTGGAATAGATTGTGGTTGGGGTGACTTGGGTCCCCAATGATCCTTTGGGTCCTTTTTATACGCCTGTCTTTGTAAATGTTCTGAATCATGGGAAGTTCGCAACTACAGATGAGCTTGGCAGAGTCCTGCGATTAAGGGAGATACAGTTCCCATACCAGACAGTGATGCAGCCAGTCAGGATGCTTTCAATTGTGCCCATGTAGAAAGTCCTTCGGATTTGGGGGCCCACACCAAACTTCCTCAACCTTCTGAGGTGAAAGAGCCGCTGTTGTGTCTTTTTCACCACACAACTGTTGTGTACAGACCACGTAAGGTCCTTGGTGATGTGGATACGGAGGAACTTGAAGCTATTTACCCTCTCAACCCCAGATCCATTGATGTCAATAAGGGTTAGCCCATTTCCATTCCTCCTGTAATCCACAACCAGCTCCTTTGTTTTTGCGACATTGAAGGAGAGGTTGTTTTCTTGATACCACTGTGTCGGAGAGATGACTTCTTCCGTTTGGCCACCTTGTTATTGTTTGAGATAAGACCAATCAATGTAGTGTTGGCAGCAAATTTAATTAATTAGCAGATCAGAGCTGTGGGTGGGTATACAGGAAGTAAAAGAGGGGATTTGGTACACAGCCCTAAGTAACTTCACAAAGTCAATCACTTGTGACTTGTCCCTACCAGACCAATGAATCTCAGGGCCAGTCCTTGCTGTTCTCTCTCCGCTGGAGGGGATTTAGTACACAGCCCTGAGGGGCTCCTGTGTTGAGAGTCAGAGGGGTGGAGGTGAGGGAGCCCACTCTTACCAGCTATCGGCAATTTGACAAGAAATCCAGGATCCAGCTGCACAAGGCAGGGTGAAGGCTGAGGTCTCTGAGCTTCCTGTCGAGCCTCGATGGAATTATGGTGTTGAATGCTGAACTCTAGTCCAAGAACAGCATTCTCACATAAGCATCTTTCTTCTCCAGACGTATGGACGTATGTAAGGACGGTATGTAGAGCGGTGGCTATTGCATTGTCTGTCCATCAGTTGTCCGGTTGGCAAATTGTAGGGGTCCAGTGTGGGTGGTAGCAAGCTGCAGATGTAGTTCTTGACCAGCCTCTCAAAGCATTTGCTTAGTATTGAGGTGAGTGCGACAGGGCACCAGTCGTTAAGGCTCCGTGTAAAAAAAACTTGCCCCTCACATCTACTTTGAAATTGTCCCCTCTCACCTTAAAAAATACACTCTCTGGTATTAGATATTTCAATCCTGACAAAAAAGATATTGTCTGTCTATTCTATCTGTGCCTTTGATAATCTTATAACCCTCTATCAGATGTTCTCTTAGCCTCCAGCGCTCCAGAGAAAACAAACGCCTTATCCCTGGGAGAAGAAGGATCCACCTCAAAGACGTATGACGTTGTGTGGTGAACGTGGAAGCCACAGGGTCAATCAGTTCTCTCTTGGCCCAGGAAAGAGGACTCTGTTGGCAGCTTATGCACTTTAAGGGTGATGGGTTTAAGAAGGAAAATAGATGGGATAGATAATCAGAATCCTTTTTGCCGGGATAGGAAATTTAGAAATAGAGGGCTCGGGGTTAAGGTGAGAGGGGAGACTGGTTGCATCACCATTTGGTCTGCAGGGGCCACTGCACAGGATCAGAGAGAGCTGTAAACTCAGCCAGTTCCATCACGAGTACTATTCCCCTGAGCATTGAGGACATCTTCAATTGGCAAAGCCTCATTAACACAGCTTCCATCATTAAGCACCCACATCACCCTCTTCTCATTGCTACCGTCAGGGAGGAGGTACAGAAGCCTGAAGACACACACTGAATGTTTCAGGAACAGCTTCCTCCCCTCCGCCATCAGATTTCTGAATGGACAAGGAACCATTAACACTACTTCTCTACTTTAAAATTCCTTTTGCACTACGTATTTAGATTATTAGATTAGATTAGATGATGAGGACACGCAGTCCTCTGTTACTGTCATTTAGTAATGCATGCATTAAGAAATGATACAATGTTTTTCCAGAATATCTTGAAAACACATGACAAACCGACTTAAAAACTGATAAAAACCACATAATTATAACATATAGTTACAACAGTGCAAAGCAATACTGTAATTTGATAAGAACAGACCTTGGCACGGTAAAAATCTCAAAGTCTCTCGAAAGTCCCATCATCGCACGCAGACGGTGAACCTCCAGCGCCGCAAACTTGCCGATGCAGCATCCTGGAAGCATCCGACCACAGTCCGACTCCGAGCCCATCCGAAAACTCCGAGCCACTGACCACCTCCCGACACCAAGCACCGAGCACCATCTCTGCCGAGCGCTTCGACCCTGGCCCCGGCAACAGGCAATAGGCAAAGCCGAGGATTTGGGGCTTTCGTCTCCGGAGATTCTCGATCGTACAGTAGCAGCGGCAGCTAAGCAGGCATTTCAGAAGTTTCTCCAGGTATTCCTCTGTACTCTCACGGCTGTCTCCATCAAATCCGGATTGTGCACGGCCCCCCTAATTACACATATCGATATCATTCGGAATGGCCGCGCGCACAGCATCGCGCCGCCATCTTCTCCTCCCTCCTCTTATTTAATTTCATTTTCTATTTTTAAATATATTTTTCATAGTAAGTTATAGTTATTTATTATTATTTTGTATGGAAATGTTGTGCTGCTGCAAAACAACAAATTTCACAGCATATGCCGGTGATATTAACCAGGTTCAGACAGTGAACAGAGATCAGCTTCAGATTCAAATATATTCATCACGTGTACATCGAAACATACCGTGAAATGTATCATTTGCGTTAACAACCAACACAACCGGAGGGTGTGCTGGGAACAGCCCACAAGTGTCACCACACATTCCAGCACCAACATAGCACACCCACAATGCTCGGCAGAACTACACAAACAACAACAAAAAAACCTAACAACAGCAAAACTTGCTCCTTTCCCATCCCACCCACACACCTACTCTAAACATTCAAAGTACATTTATTATCAAACTAGATATACGTCGTTTTCTGAGATTCATTTTCTTGTGGGCATTCACAGTAAATACAAAGAAACAGATATAACATGCAAAATAATCATAATAAATAAATAAGGAATAAATAACGAGAACGTGAGATGAAAATTGAGTCTACAGGTTGTGGAAACAGTTCCATGATGGGGTCAGTGACGTTTCAAAGGTTTCAAAGGTACATTTAATGTCAGAGAAATATACACAATATACATCTTGAAATGCCTCTTCTTCGCAACCATCCACAAAAACAGAGGAGTGGCCCAAAGAATGAACAACAGTTGAGTGTTAGAACCCCAAAGTCCCCCCCCCCACAGCTCCCCTCCCTCCCGCGGGTAAGCAGCAGCAAGCAAAAATCCCCCCTCCCCCCACCAGCAAAAAAAAAAGCATTGGCACCCGCCACCGAGCACTCAAATGTGAGCAAAGCAACAGTAAAGACACAGACTTGCAGTTACCCCAAAGACTACTCCTTCACCCGGCATCCGACATACCACAGGCTCTCTCTCTCTCTAATAAGAGGTGTCTCCGGTTCATAGTGAGCGGGGAGACATAACAAGCAACTTGTTGGTTTAGGACATTAAAAGTCCATTACGTTACCTTACTGACATTGAAGAAAAAGATGCCACAGTGGGTGCTATTACTTTGTCTCTCAGGATATAATCTTGATGAATGGTGAACATGTGGAATCTTTTGCCGCAGGCAGCTACGGAGGCCAAAACTTTATGTATATTTAAGGCAAAAGTTGACAGATTCTTGATTGGTCAAGCCATGTAGGGAAACGGGGAGAAGGCAGGAGATTGGGGCTGAGAGGAAAATTGGATCAGCCATGATGAATGGAAAAACAGACTCGATGGGCCAAATGGCCTAATTCTGCTCTTACATCTTATGGTCTTATGATCTTATGGAATGTTGTCCAAAGAGGAGGCGAGGATGCTGTGTCAGTTGTGGCTGTTGTTCAAGGCTGTGAGAGATGAGAGAAAGTAGCTTATCCTACAAAGTTACATTTGATAGCACAAATTTTACGTCAATATTTCATTGTTACCACATACAGGGAGCGAGAGAGAGAGAAGAGAAATAGAGAGACAACAGAGGAGCCATTCTCAGCCCTGTACAGATTACTGGAAAGAAGTCACATTTCTGGTGGAGTTTGTACAGAGAGGATGGTCTGGAGTCTGGAATTGGTGCTGGGTCTGTTCATAACCACACCGTGGATCCACAGTTTCAACAAGCAACTTTCCGTTGCTTTACATTGTTTGTGTGATGATCCAGATCTGTGCCGGCCCCTCCATAAAGACAATAACGTCCAATTCGAGGTGAGATATTTTATTTATATTTATTTAGAGATACAGCACAGAACAGGCCCCACCGGCTTAACGAGCCGCGGCACCCAGCAACCAACTGATTTAAACCTACCCCAATCACAGGGGAATTGACAATGACCTACTAACCCACTAACCGGTACGTCTTTGGAATGTAGGAGGAAACTGGAGCACCTGGGGGAAAGCTAAATGCAGGCAGAGAGGAATGTTCAAACTTGCCTATAGAGGAGGCTGGAAATGAACTCCAAACTCTGACAGCTATGCTACCATGGCACGCCATGTGAGTTCCTCTGTGTAAGATGCTACGTCTGGTTAAGTTACGTTCTAATAGGACATTGGTAGGATGCAGGGCTGTGCTGACATGTGGCAGATAGTGTTTAATGTGGACAAGTGTGAAGTGATTCACATTGGAAGTACAAATTGGAAGGCAGGATACAGAGTTAATAGCAGGATTCTAAAGAAGTGTGGAGGAACAGTGGGATCTTGTGATCCATATCCCTAGATCCCTCAGTATTGTGACACAAGTTAATAGTTTGGTTAAGAAGGTACATTGTGTGTTGACCTTCGTTAGTCGAAGGATTAAGTTCAAGAGCCACGAGGTAATGTTGCAGCTCTAAAAACCCTGGTTAGACCACACTTGGAGCATTGTGTTCAGTTTTGGTCACTTCATTCCACGAAGAATGTGGAAGTTTTAGAAAGGGTGAAGAGGAGATTGACCACGATGCTGCCTGGATTAGAGAGCGTGTCCTATAATGATAGTCTGAGTGAGCTAACGCTTTTCTCTTTGGAGTGAAGGAGGATGAGAGGTGACTTGATAGAGGTGTACACTGGTAAGAGGCAAAGAGATTGGAAGACTGAAGATGGATCTTATTGAAACCTACCAGATGTGGAGAGGTCATGATAGTGTGAATGTGTGGATGATGTTTCCCATAGTGAGAAGTCTAGGACCAGAGGGCACAGCCTCAGAACAGACATCCCTTTAGAACCGAGATGAGGAGGAGATTCTTTAGGCAGAGGTTATTGGATTTCATTGTTACAGATGACTGTGGAAGTCAAGTCATTCGGTATACTTAAGTGAAGGTTAATAGGTTCTTGATTAGTCAGGGCTTCAAAGATTACAGGGAGAAGGCAGGAAAATGGGGTTGAGAGGAATAATAAATCAGCCATGATAGAATGGTGGAGCAGACTCAATGGGCAGAATGGCCTGATATTATCCTCCCGTTAAATACAATCCAATTCTTGTTAGCTGCCACCACAATCCTTTCATGGAAAGTCAGCGGGGTATGCTGGCCTAGTCATTAGTGCAATCACAATCAGCAATTGGGATTTGATTGCAGCTGCTGTCTGGAAGAACTCCTCCCTGTGATTGTGTGGTTTTAGTCTGGGTGCTTTTATTTAGTTTAAATTGGAATGGTGTTCGGGGCAGATGTAATGGGCTGAAGGGCCTGTTCCTGTGTGGTACTGTTCTGTGTTAAAGAATCCTAGAGAACAGCAGCTCAGAAACAGACCTTTCGGTCCATCTAATCCATGCCAAACTATTATTCTGCTTGTTCCCAGGACCTGCACCGAGAGCACAGTCCCCCATCTATCCATGTACTTAGCCAAACCTCTCTTAAATGTTGAAACTGAACCCACATCCACCACTTCTGATGGCAGCTCGTTCCACCCTCTCACCATCCTCTGGGTGAAAAAGGTCCCCATCATGTTCCCCTTAAACATTTAACCTTTCACCCTTAACGCATGACCTCTGGTTCACATCACACTCAACCTCAGTGGAAAAAACCTGCTTACATTTACCCTCTCTACACCCCTCATAATTTGGAATACATCTACTGTATCAAATCTCCCGTCATTCTCCTAAATTCTAGGGAATAAGTCCCAGCAACATCCTAGTAAGTTTTCTCTGCACTCTTTCAATCTTGTTGATATCTTTCCTGTAGTTAGGTGGCCAAAACTACACACAATACTCCGAACTAGGCTTTATCAACGACTTATACAACTTCAGCATAACATCCACTCCTGTAATCAATACTTTGAATTATGAAGGCCAATATGCCAAAAACTCTTTATGACCCTATATACCTGTGATGTCACTTTCAAAGGAATTATGGACCTGTATTCCCAGATCCCTTTGTTCTACCACAATCCTCAGTTACCTATCGTTCACTGTGTCAGACCGACTCTAGTTGGTCCCACCAGAATGCAACACCCCACTCTTGTCTGCATTAAATTCCATCTGCCATTTTTCAGCCCATTTGTCTAGCAGGTCCAGGTCCTACCTCAGGCTTTGATAGTCTTCCTCACTGTCCACTAAGCTCCTAAATTTGGTGTCATCCACAAACTTGCTGATCCAATTTATCACATTACCAACCAGATTCCCGAAGGTTGTCATAGCCAGGATGAAGGGGAGGGGTTGTGGGGATAAGCTACCACCAACTATTAAATCCTTCCAATGGAGAGCATCTCAAATAGCCTCTGACAACCAAGTCCAGCTCCTGGCCTTCACGTGTGATTTAGCTACTAAGCCTTGCGGAACCATTTCTACTGAAAGGAGGAGGGGCAAAGGTGGGTTACTGGTGCCTTAAAACCAGTCGCTCCGGGTAGATGGGTCTCTTCAGCCATGGTTGACAGCTGATCTCCGAGAAGGGAAGCTCTGATCTCAGATCTCCTCTGCCCTGCGGAAATAACCATTCACAGGGCAGGCTTCCTCAGTAAACCCTGAGGAAAAACCCAGAACTGGAGTCCCTGAGGCAGCCCTATGCTAAGTTCAACGCTGACTGGTAACTCCTGCGTTGCCGTTGTGAGCACACTTTATCGGTTTCTGCTGTTGCTTTGAATTTTTATCAGCTGCATGGAGAGGGGAAGCCTGCTACATGGGCAACAGCTTGCTCTCCACATCGTACTGCCCTGGCTTGTGTAGACAGCTAGGATGCAATCTCCATGCCTTACCCTGTCCAACGTGGCCTCCATCCAGCTCATTGATATAGATGACACACACCAATGGAGCCGGCATCCCTGTGAGTGAGCCCTGCTCCTTGTGAAGTTCCTCTGCACTGTGTTCAGTTATACAAATCTATATCATTGTATGGGACATTGATGTCTTCATTACCTCAGATGGCAGCTTTGTTTTTATTCAAGGTGTTTGCCTTTCACTTTGGGAATGCCGAACTGAAGCATTATGATTGGTCAAAGATTACAACAATTGTAATCCCTCCAGATATGGACCTCCACGCTGTCTGTACTGCACATGCAAATAAAGCTCAAATAGTCTTGAAAGGTAACTCGTTTTATCCCAGTTGATAGAGTGAATAGGTTGTGATTATAAGCTCAAGTTCAGTTTATTGTCACGCAACCGTACACATGGACAGTATACCACGCATTAGGGTTAGGAACAACGTTCCTCCGGACCAAGGTACACAGAACAGTACAAATAATTCATATACAACCGTACACATGTATACTGTCAAATAAAACAATGTTCCTCTGGACCAAGGTACACAATACAGTACATATAACTCACATACAACCGTACACCTGTATACTGTCAAACAAAACAATGTTCCTCTGGACCAAGGTGCACAACACAGTACATATAACTCACATACAACCGTACACATGTATACCGTCAAACAAAACAATGTTCCTCTGGACCAAGATGCACAGAACAGTACATATAACTCACACACATAACACATAATATTACCACAAGTAAAAAGGTGTATTTATGACACAAGTTAAAAAGTAAACAGTATAATGCTACTGTTGCTTCATACGTGATGAGACCTGGGTGGTGGCGGCGAGTTCAGTAGTCTCATGGCCCGGAGGGGGAAGGGGCAGGGAAAATGCTGTGTCCCATTCTAACAGACCTTATCATCATACTGTGGTACCTCCTGCCTGCTGACAGGGGGCCAAACAGACTATCTCAAAGAGTCATAGAAAAGTACAGCAGAGAATCAGGCCCTTTGGCCCATCTAATCCATGCTAAATCGTTCAAACTTCCTAGTTCCATCAACCTGCATCTGGACCATAGCCCTCCAAAACCCTACTATCCATGTATCTACCCAAATTTCTCTTAAACGTTGAAATCGCACTCACATGCAACTTGCACTGGCAGCTTATTCCACACTCTCACCACCCTCTGAGTGAAGAAGGTTCCCTTCATGTTCCCCTTGAACTTTTCACCTTTCATCCTTAACTCATGACACCTGGTTCTAGTCTCTCCCAAGCTCAGCAGGGAAAGCCCGTTGCGTTTATCGCTCATAATCTAAAGGTCTAGATGATGAGTAAACGTTAGGGTGTAGAGATGGGTGGAACAGTAAATCTTATTCTTTCACGGTGGTGCGAAGCATCAGTTACTGACGGGATGGAAATGACGCTGATCCAAGTGTTTTGCTTCGCTGCTGCAGTGAAAAACAGGAGTCCATTAGACCAGAAGACCATAAGATCAAAGGAGCAGAATTAGGCCATTCAGCCCATCAAGTCTGCTCCGTGATCACTATGCTACTGTACTGCTTTAACATTCTGTGGAAGACCCTTGGAGTCAGCAACAAGAATTGGAATGCACATAATGGGGAAATATATTCGGAAAATACCATAAGACATAGGAGTAGAATTAGGCCTTTTAGCCTATAGTGTTTGCTCCACCATTCTATCATGGCTGATTTATTATCCCTCTCAACACCTTTCTCCTGCCATCATCCTGTAACCTTAGATACCCCAGCTAATCAAGAACCTATTGACCTCTGCTTTAAATATACCTGATGACTTGACCACCACAGCCACCTGTGGCATTGAATTCCACAGATTCATCACCCTCTGATTAAAGAAATTGTTCCTCACTTCTGTTCTAAAGACGCGTCCTTGTATTCTGTGGCTGTGCCCTCTGGTACCACCTCTGGAACTCCTCCAATGCCAGCACATCCATTCTTAGATAACGGGTCCAAAACTGCTCAAATACTCAATCCTACAGCTGTCGATCTGAAGCCATGTAGATGCCAGCCTAGTAACAGTAATATTAGGTGAAGTAATAATTGTGTCATGAAAAATTTTCTCAGATGCGACCAACAGATTGTCTGCAATAGACTGCAGTCAGTAAGACCATCCTCACTATCTGATCAGTCAGTAAGTAACGTCATCACCATCTGATCACAGTCAGTAAGCCTCCTCTTGACCATCTGATCACAGTCAGTAACATCCTCAGCATCTGATCACAGTCAGTAATATACTGTCTATCGTAGTGCTGTAGTGCGCGTGTGCCAGTCGTGCACGCAGCCTGGTACAGCCATTCCGATCTATTCTTATTTTCTTCTTCTTACTTTTTAATTTACGTTATTTTTTGTATTTTTTTTTCTCACGGTAACACGTCAAAGCTGCACCCTCTCTAACATGCTGGTAGAGAGAGTTTTATTTGGATTTTCTTTAGCGCTGGAAATGGTTACATCCCGACATGCGGGACAGAAGCAAGGTCGCATTGTGTATTCCACGGACCAGCAAATGCCAGCCGGTTTAGCAAGCAGAGCGGCGGACACCCCTGCTGAAATCAGGAGGAAAACACACAGAGGGGGATCACAAAGTCAAGGAAAAAGGACCGGGTCGAGACAACAGAGACTATTGGAGAAGAGGAGTTCGGTGGGTAATACCGTTCCGGCTGACCAGAAGTGCACTGAGAGCGGTAAGCGTAAAGGAGTTGGGTGCTTACTGATCTGGCTAACAACGGATGGTGCAATCCGGGGCATATTACCATCAAGGAACGTGTTTGCAGACTGGATATTGAACTTTTTACTGTTGGACTTCGGCCACATTCCACCGTGATACAACACTTGGTGGCACGGGAGGTCGTTCCTGCCTGTGGCCATCGAACGTGCAGCTCCTCCCGTGGAGGGTCAGACACCCTGAGCCAATAGACTAGTCCTGGACTTATTTTCCATCTGGCATAGTTTGCATTTTGGTGTTCGATTGTTGGGGGTATTTGTATTGCTATATTTACGCTCTATTCTTGGTTGGTGCGGCTGTAACGAAACCAAATTTCCTTCGGGATTAATAAAGTATATCTATCTATCTCTCTGATCACAGTCAGTAAGTAACGTCATCAGAGTAACGTGGTCACCATCTGATCACAGTCAGTAAGTAACGTGGTCACCATCCGATCACAGTCCTTAAGCAATGTCTTCAGCAGCTGATCACAGTCAGGAATTACCATCCAGACCAGCTGATCATGCGGACATGGGGAGAATGTACAATCTCCTTACAGGCAGCAGCAGGAAAAGTACCTGGTTTGCTGGTCAGTCATGCATTGTGCTAACCACTACACTCCTCTGCCACCTCCGTACAGCCCCTTCTGTGCATGATGTTCTGCCAAACTTAAAGCCTACGCCAAGATCACATTCTTGTTCTGACATGTCAGTCCATGGTCTCCTCTTTTGCCATGATAAGCCCACTCTCAGGTTGTCGGGGCCACACCTCAGAATCCCTGTCCAAAGCCTCCAACCTGATGGCATGAACATCAGTTGCTCCTTCCAGTAAGTTTTTCCCTTCGCCTTACCTCTTCTTCTATTCCCCACTCTGGCCTCTTTCCTCTTCTCCTCATCTGCCCATCAGCGCCCCCTGGGACCCCTCTTCCTTCCCTTTCTCCTATGGTCACCATTTCTCTCCTATCAGATTCCCTCTTCTCCAGAACTTTACCGTTCCTACCCACCTCGCTTCACCTATCACATTCCAGCTAGTACTCCTCCCCCTCCCCCCACCATTTTGTTCTGCCGTTTCCCCCCTTTCCTTCTCGTCCCGATGAAGGGTCTCAGCCCAAGACATCGATAGTTTGTTCATTTCCATAGACGCTGCCAGACCTGATGAGTTCCTTCATGTGTGTTGCTCTGGATTTCCAGCATTTGTGGAATTTCATGTATTCAATCTAACCCTTCCCTCATACATAGCCTTCATTTTTCCGTCATCTGCACTGGGACTTTTGTCCTTAGGGCTAACGGGTGATGGCATCGAGGTGTATAAGATCACGAGGGGCACTACGGTAGTGTGGTTGGTATACCGCTGTTGCAGCTCGGTGTTGGTGTTCATTTGTATGTAAGGAGTGTCAAAGTTCTCCCCATGACCACGTGGTCTTTTCTGGGTGCTCAGTTTCCTCCCACAGTCCAAAGACATACTGGTTAGCTGGTTAATCGGTAAATTGTCTCGAGATTAGGTTAGGTGGGTTGCTGAGCCGGAAGACCGGCATCTTTAAATAAATAAACAACTAAGGTCAGTTGTCATTGGTACTTTCCTCAAAGTGAGTAAGCCTAAAACCAGAAAACATAGATTCAGTTGTGTGAGGAAGACACAACCATTAGACATAGGAGCAGAATCAGGCCTTTTGGCCCCTCGACTCTGCTACACCATTCCATCACTGCAGATTTACTGTTCCTCTCAACCCCATTCTCCTGCCGTCTCCTGTAATTCTTGACACCCTGACTAATCAGGAACCTATCAGCCCCCACTTTAAATGTACCCAATGACAGTATCTGTGGCAAAGGATTCTATTGATTCACCACCCTCTGGCTGAAGAAATTCCATCTCATCTCTGTTCTAAATGGACATTCCTCTATTCTGAGGCTGTGCCCTGTGGTACGAGACTCCCATTATAGGAAACATCTTCTCCACTGCCACTCTATCTAAGCCTTTCAATCTTAGTTTCTCAGTTTCAGTGAGATCCCACCCTCTTCATTCTTCAAAACTCCTGTGAATACAGGCCCAGAGCAACCAAATGCTCCTGATATTTTAACCCTTTCATTCCTGGAATCTCTGTCATAAACTTCCTCTGGATCTTCTCCAGTGCCGGTGGAAGCGATAGGCAATGGCAATTGCACAGATGGATTGGCACAGATAGTCATCTCTGCCAGCACGGTTGAGTTGGGTCATACTGTGTAACTCAATGACTCATCGACTCTAAATTACATAATGCAATGTTAGTAGAAACGATTCAGGTGGAAGTTGTCGTCGTTGTCTGTGTTGTCCTGCTGAACATTGTGGCGTGCTCTGTTGGTGCCCAAATGTGTGGTGACACTTGCAGGCTGCCCCCAGCACATCCTTAGAATGCGAATCAGAATCAGGTTTAATATCACTGCCGTATGTGGTGAAATTTGTTGTTTTGTGGCAGCAGTACACTACAATACACAATAATAAAATCTATAACTTACAATAAGGACATAATTAAAAAGCAAACTAAATTAAACAAGTAGTTCAAAAAGACAGGGGGAAAATAGTGTTCATGTATTCATTGTCCATACAGAAATCTGATGGTGGAGGAGAAGAAGCTGTTCCTAAAATGTTTACTGGAATTAAACACACTCCCATGTTGTGTCCACTGCAGCCACCAGGTCTTAGTGAAATATGTATCCATCCCTCCACACCCCCAACCACCGTGACTTTATCTTTTGCCAATCACCTGTCCAGCTCTTGGCTCCAACCCTCCCCCTCCTGTCTTCTCCTATCATTTTGGATCTCCCCCTCCCCCTCTCAAATCTCTTACTAGCTCTTCCTTCAGTTAGTCCTGACGAAGGGTCTCGGCCTGAAACGTCGACTGTACCTCTTCCTAGAGATGCTGCCTGGCCTGCTGCGTTCACCAGCAACTTTGTGTGTGTTGCTTGAATTTCCAGCATCTGCAGAATTCCTGTTGTTTGTGACTTTATCTTTTCCTGTTTGTCATCTTGTGTACAGACACTCCTGAGCCTAGTGTCACTTCATGGACAAGAAGGTTCCTTGTTGATCAGAGTCAACCATGGGTGATACGTCCTTTCTGTTTTACGCAAGCCATATGCAAGCCAGGGCAGTACGATATGGAGACAGTCAGCTCTGTGCTATAATGTTCTTATATTCTATGTTTTAATTCTCTCTAAACTGTGTTTCTCTCTGCCCTCCTTCAGGTGACTTATCAGTCAACCAGTTGACAAACAAGAGATTTCGAAACATTTGGATTAAATTCATTCTAAGGTTCATAAAACAGACATATATGGATGGAATATATTTAAATGTCCTGGAGAAAATTGAAAAAGGGTCTCATCTTTATCACAAAGTAACTGAGACGGTTAGAGAAATTTCATCATACTTCCGTGAAGAACTACCTGGGTCTCAGGTAAAATGAAAGGCCAGAAATTTCAGACTTTTAGCCCAGAATGATAGGAATTCACTCCACAAAACACAAACAAATCTTCTCAACTAAGTTCAAAGTACATTTATAATCAAAGTACCTCCACGTCACCTTATTCCTTTTATGTAATTATGTGGAGATGCAGCTCGGAATCCTTCTGGCCCTTTAAGCTGTACCATTAACAGCCCCTGATTTAATCCAGATCTAATCACAGGGACAACTAACCTACTGACCAGTATGTCTTTACACTGGGAGGAAATCGGAGCACCTGCACAAAATCCATGCTTTCCACAGGTAGGACATGTACATTCCTTACAGAGGACACAAGGATTGAACTCTGAATTCTAATGCCCCAGGCTGTAATACATCACACGAACTGCGAAGACACCACGAAGTCACCCATACTACCCTGAGATTCATTTTCTTGCAGGCATCATGATAGAACAAAGAAATACAATAGAATCAATGAAAAACGATACACAAAAGCTGACAATAATCTGCAAAAAGACATGCCGTTCAAGTAGAGAATAATAATAATTAACAATAATGCAAGGCTTACTGAGAAAGTAAGGAGGCATGGGATCCAAGGGGACATTGCTTTGTGGATCCAGAACTGGCTTGCCCACAGAAGGCAAAGAGTGGTTGTGGACAGGTCATATTCTGCATGGAGGTCGGTGACCAGTGGTGTGTCTCAGGGATCTGTTCTGTGACCCCTACTCTTCGTGATTTTTATAAATGACCTGGATGAGGAAGTGGAGGGATGGGTTAGTAAATTTGCTGATGACACAAAGGTTGGGGGTATTGTGGATAGTGTGGAGGGCAGTTAGAGGTTACCACGGGACATCGATAGGATGCAAAACTGGGCTGAGAAGTGATAGATGGAGTTCAAGCCAGATAAGTCTGAGATGGTTCAATTTGGTTGGTCAAATATGATGGCAGAATATAGTATTAATGGTAAGACTCTTGGGAGTGTGGAGGATCACAGGGATCTTGGGGTCTGAGTTCATAGGACACTCAAAGCTGCTGTGCAGGTTGACTCTCTGGTTAAGAAGGCATACCTTGGAATTGAACTTAAGAGCTGAGAAGTAATGTTACAGCTATATAGGACCCTGGTCAGACCACACTTGGAGTACTGTGCTCTGTTCTGGTCACCTCACTACAGGAAGGATGTGGAAACCATAGAAAGGTTGCAGAGGAAATTTACAAGGATGTTGCCTGGATTGGGAACATGAGAACAGGATGAGGGAACTTGGCCTTTTCTCCTTGGAGCAACAGAGGATGAGAGGTGACCTGACAGAGGTGTATAAGATGATGAGATGTATTGATCGTGTGGGTAGTCAGAGGCTTTTTCCCAGGGCTGAAATGGCTAACACGAGAGAACACAGTTTTAAGGGCTTGGAAGCAGGTATAGAAGAGATGTTAGGGGTAAGTTTTTTTACGCAGAGAGTGGTGAGTGCGTGGAATGGGCTGCCGGTGACGCTGGTGGAGGTGGATACGATGGGGTCTTTTAAGAGACTCCTGGATAGGTACATGGAGCTTAGAAAATTAGAGGGCTATGGGTAACCCTGGTAATTTCTAAAGTAAGTACATGTTCGGCACAGCATTGTGGGCCTTAGGGCCTGCATTGTGTTGTAGATTTTTGATGTTTCTATGTTTCTATAATAATAAATAATCTAGTTCAAGTTTATTGTCTCTCATCCATATGCATATATATCACCCAACAGACCAAGGTGCACAACACAGTTCATATAACTCGCAAACACACAGAGTAATATTAGCATAAATAAATTAACATGTAATAAATTATGTTCCAGAAGATTGGCAGTTAGCATAAGGTGTATATACAACTCAAGTTTAAAAAGTACAGTAAAGTGCGACTGGCACTTTATCAGTGATGAGTTGTAGAGTCTTTGAAAGTAAGTCCATGGGTTGTGTAACAAAACACATAAAAGTTGCTGGTGAACGCAGCAGGCCAGGCAGCATCTCTCGGAAGAGGTACAGTCGATGTTTCGGGCTGAGACCCTTCCATGGGTTGTGTTTAGTGATCGGTTCAGTGATGATGGGAATTTAGCAGAACACCAGTAACTGTGAGGCTAAATACAACTCCAGCACCATATACTAGTTTGGTGATGACACCACTGTTGTGGGCCTTATCAAACATGGAGATGAATCAGTATACAGGAGGGAGATTGAAAACTTGGCTGAGTGGTGTAATTACAATAACCTCTCAATCTATGTCAATAAGACCAATGAACTGATTGTGGACCTCAGGAGAGGGAAACCAGAGGCCCATGGGCCAGTAATCATCGGAGGATCAGAGGTAGAGAGGGTCTGTAATCCAAGGTTCTTTCAGAAGTGGGGAATGAGGCACAAAACTTGTTGCTTCATGGTTGTTTTATTAATTGTTAATAGAGTAAAGGAAAGTTGAAATGCAGAGGAGCAGGAGGGCTTAAAGACAAAAACAATTCAATGACGCTGGCCAACATGGGGCTATTTTTATACCCATAGATAAGAAAAATTCTATTATAATTTGTAGGTAAGTGCCAACCAATGACAAAGGCCTAATTCAAATCGTGCAGCACCAAGAGAAGCTTCCAGAATCATACCGGTTTTACCACTAGGGAAACACCGAACAACTGCATGTACACACTGTGACCTCTAGGCAGTTATTTGTATATAAGTAACTATATAAAATACAAACAGATAATTAATTATTAAACTACAAAGAAAATCATAGTCTAATCTAATAGTAAACAATTGGTTCCAACAACATGGTTCTGCCACTAAATCAGCAAATTGGTGGAGACAAGAAGTGATCATCTTGAGCTCCTGGCTGTATAACATTTCAAAACCTCTCGTACTGTCCGATCCGTCCTCGGCTTCTTCTGCTACCGGGCTGAGGAAGAGCACCTTGTATTCCACATGGACCACCCACATCCCTGTGGCATGAACAGTTTCTCTGTCCACATCTACTCTGTTCCATTCTCTCCCTCTGATCCACCCACAGCCCCTCTTACATTCCAGTACCCTGCCCTCATCCTGTTCTTTCTGACCCCAGCTTATTTTATCTGCCCATCACCAACACAACACACTCAGGCCACAAGACCATAGCACACACTATTGGAGTAGAATCAGGCCACTTCTCCCATTGAGCCCACTCTGCAACTCCATCTGACTGATTTATTATCCCTCTCAACTCCACTCTCCCTTCTTCTTCCCGTAACCTTTGACAACTTTACAAACCCTGAACCTATCAACCTCTGCTTCAAATATACCCATTGCTTGGCCTCCACAGCCCCATCTGTGGCAATTAATTCCACAGATTCACCAACCTCTGGCTAAAGAAATTCCTCCTCATCTCTGTTCTAAATGGATGTCCCTCTGTTCTGAGGCTGTGCCCTCTGGTCCTAGACTCCTCAACTATAGGAACAGTCTCTCCAAGTCCACGCTATCTAGATCTTTCAATCTTCATAAGTTTCAGTGAGGTCCTCCCCCAATTCTTCCGAACTCCAGTGAGTAAAGGCCCAGAGCCCTCAAATGCTCCTCATATATTAACCCTTCCCTTCCCAGAATCATTCTCGTGAACCTCCTCTGGACCTTTTTCAATGCCAGATGAGGGGCACAAAACACCTCACAAGCAAAAAAGACTTCATTTTTGTAAATATATAACTATCGGTTGTTAACACAAATGACATCTTTCACTCTATACGTCAGAACACACACATATATATGTTTCGATATACACATAACAAATAAATTTAAATCTTGCATCTTGAGTCTTGAATTACTGGAGACTCCCAGTGCAAATAATAAGATGAGACTGATTTCTTGTTGTTCTTTGGCCCTCAGATCTCCTTTCACGTACCTTGGTCTCCACACTGCAAGAACGAACAATGTTATGACTTCTTAGCAATTTCACGAGCCTGTGACATTTTATTTGTGGCATCCTATGACATTCCAAATGACCTGCGGGATGGTTGTGTGGCAAGGTCAAGTGCTCCCTATCACCGGGTTTTGTCAGGTAGGTTCAATGAGACCCTCAGCCTCACCCTCTCACAAAGCTGACTGAGATAAGACCATGAGACATAGGAGCAGAATTAGGCCATTTGGCAAATTGAATGGGCTGCACCATTCCATCATGGCTGATTTACTTTTCCTCTCAACCCCATTCTCCTGCCTTCTCCCTGTAACTTTTAACACCCTGACTATTCAAGAACCTATCAACCACCATTTTTAATATACCTAATGACTTGGTAATAAATTCCATGGATTCCCTACCCTCTGGATAAAGAAATTCTTCTTCATCTCTGTTCCAAATGGACGTCCCTCTATTCTGAGGCTGTGTCCTCTAATCTACAGGCTCCCCCCACTATAGTAAACATCCTCTCCACCTCAGCTCTATCTAGGCCTTCAACATTTGATAGATTTCCTTCAGATCTTTCCTTCTAAACTCAAGAATGTACAGGCCCAGAGCCATCAAATGCTCTTATACGCTAACCCTTTCATTCCAGAATCATTCTTGTGTACCTCCTCTCCAATGCTAGCACATCTTTTCTTAGATAAGGGGCCCCAAACTGTTCTCAATACTCTGAATATGGACTGACCAATGCCCTAAGCCTCAGCACTACATCCTTGCTTTCATAGTCTAGTCTTCTCCAAATGAATGCTAACATTGTATTTGCCTTCCTTACCATTTACTCAATCTGCAAGTTAACCTTCAGGGAATTCTAAGATGCTTTGCACCTCTGATTGTTTGAATGTTCTCCCCATTTAGAATATAGTCTATGGCTTTATTTTTCTACCAAGTTGCATGACCAGATACTGTATTCCATCTGACGCTTCTTTGCCTCCACTTCCTCAACACTCCCTGCCCCTCCACCTATCTTTGTATCAAACACTAGCTTGGCCACAAAGCCACCGATTCCATCATCCACGTAGTTGACAGACACGGTTGAGAGAAATGACAGTGGCCCAAAACATCAACTGTAGTTTTTTCCCATAGATGCTGCCTGGCCTGAAGAGTTACTCAGCATGTTGTGTGTGGTCCCATCACTAACCCCTGCGGAACACCACTAGCCAACCAGAAAAGGCCCCTTTATTCACATTCTTCGCCTCCTGCCAATCAGCCATCTTCATTCCATGCTCCAGACACAAAATTCTGGAGGAACTCAGCAGGCCAGGCAGCTTTGTGTGGTGGACAGAGCAAAGGTGCCATTCTCTTCTCCAGCCCTTTATCTCTTTCACCAATCAACTTCCTACCTCTTTACTTCATCCCCTCCCCATCTGCAGCTTTCACCTATCACCTGCCATCTTGTACTCCTTCCCCAACCCTACATTTTGTTCTGACTTCTTCCCTTCCTTTCCAATCCTGATGAAGGGTCTCAGCCCAAAATTTCGACTGTTTACTCTTTTCCATAGACACTGCGTGCCCTGTTCAGTTCCCTCCAGAATTTTGTGTGTGTTGCTTTGGACTGGCAGCATTAACAGATTTTCTTGTGTCGGTTCTCTCCGTCTTATCTGTAATACCACTGGCTATCTTTTTAATCAGCCTCATGTGTGGCACCTTGACAAAGGCTTTCTGAAAATCCAAGTAAACAACATCCACTGACTCTCCTTTGCCTATCCTGCCTGCTACCTCCTCAAAGAATTCCAACAGATTTGTCAGGCAATCTTAAGGAAGCCATGTTGACTTTGGCCTGTTTTATCATGTGCCTCCAAGTACCCTGAAACCCCATCCTTAATAATTGATTCCAACATCTGCTCAATGACTGAAGACAGGATAAGTGGCCTACAATTTCCTTATTCAATTTGTCCTTTCAGGAATGTCGGATTATATCAGACTGGGCATTGACTCCAGAAAGCTGGTGATGGGCGTTGCTTGGTACGGTTACGACTACACCTGCAAGCGCTTTCCCAGGGTAAGATGCTGATATTCAAGTTCAGGTTTACCATCATTCAACCATACACACGTATACAGCCAAATGAAGCATTGTTCCTCTGCGGCTAGGAATCTAAACACAGAGCATACAGTCACACACATTAGTCACACACAGTGCATACAGTCACACACATTACAGCTGCCACATCTCCCTTTTAAACTGTCTCTGTCTTTCTGCTTCTGTAGCCTCATCGATCCCCTGCCTTTCTGCTTCATCAGCCTCGAGCTGTTTTAATTTCAATTTCAATCGCAACTGAATCACAGGCTCAGTAAGTACCTTACCTTCAGCAAGTAACTCTAACGACTCCTCGTCAAACGTTCCCTTACCTATATAATGCTGGGCTATTATCCTCTGCACCTGAGCTTTCCTCACCTTTACTCTTAACTTTTGATCAATTCCCAACAGCACAACCCTCATAACATCCAACACTTCAGGGGTTGGTTCCAATACAAACTTCTCAACACTAATGTCCATTTCTGCTGTATTTCCACACAACCAAATTAAAAGGGATTTTCCCAAATCAATTCAAACAAGCCTCCCACACAATTTGTTCATATCACGGACACAGGCGCCAATTTTGTCACGTACCGCGTGACGGGTTAAAGAACCAGCAGAGATGGAAAACACTTTGGAGTCCAGTATTGCTATTAACTAATAATATTTATTAGTAACTACGCAATACAGTAATATAAAATCAGATATATAAAACAGGTTAGCAATGATTATATACAAGTACGTATAACAGTAAGTGTGGAAATGTCTATGAAAAACCAAGCTTCTTCAAGTCTAGGGGTAAATAGATAGTCTTCCGATAATGAGTAAAGTTCAGTTCAGTTCGTGATATTGAGTTGAGTAGTGATGGAGAGAGAGAGGGAGAGATTTGAGTCTTCAGGTGAGCTGACGCCATTGATCTTCTTGTTGTCCTCCAAAATCTTTTAAAAGTCACTGACTGTGACCACAAGAAAGGGGACCATTTTTCTGTGGTGGAATCATCAACCCAGGCAAGGGTGGACACATGGACAACTCCCCACCAGTCACTACTTTTTCACACTGCAAGAGCCACTGATCGATCCGCCTGATCGATCTTCCAAAAAAAACCAACTTTTTCTGTTGGCACAACAAAGCTCATTCAGTGTCCAAAACATGTGCCTGAGGTCTATCATCTGACCTCTTATTTATCTCACTGTACTGAGTACTGGCTGTATCTCAAATAACTCCTCCTTCCTCTGTCTGTGTAAGAGTGCACTAGCAGGCAATGTCCTTGGAGAAAGTATAAGCAACCTCCAGAGAAACCAGAACCTCAACTGTCCATCAAGTAACGCCACCCACGGTCACCATGGTGACTTGCCAGCTGCTCGGTGCTCTCTCTCTCCAACTCAGCAGAAAACCAAAAGTTCCTCGTCGTGCCTTAAAGTGACAGTCCAAAAGTTAGTCTTTGTCTCTCTCTCTCTCTTTCTTTCTCTCTCTCTTTTCAAAAGCACAGTTAGATTATGAGAACACTCAGTCCTCGTTTATTGTCATTTAGAAATGCATGCACGCATTAAGAAATGATACAATGTTCCTCTAGACTGATATCACAGAAAAACAGGACAAACCAAAGACTAATGCTGACAGAACCACATAATTATAACTTATAGTTACAGCAGTGCAAAACAATACCATAATTTGATAAAGAACAGACCATGGGCATGGTTCACAGGGGCATAGTTCATAGGGGTAATTCAGGACCCCATCACAAGTATACTAGACATTCAAGTGTGTCAGAGAAGCGAAGTATGTGCAGTGAAAATTATGACTGAGAAGGTGCTCAGGAAGCTTAAGGGTGGATAAGTCTCCTGGACCTGATGGAATACACCTTCGGGTTCAGAAGGAAGTAGCTGGAGAGACTGCGGAGGCATTAACAATGATCTTTCAAGAATCAATAGATTCTGGCATTGTACCGGATGACTGGAAAATTGCCAATGTTACTCCACTATTTCAGAAAGGCGGGAGGCATCAGGGTTAGACTGACATCAGTGGTTGGGAAGTTGTTGGAATCGATATTTACAGAGGACCTGAAGACACGTGACAAGATAGGCCAAAGCCCACATGGTTTCCTGGAAGGAAAATCCTGCCTGACTAACCTACTGCAATTTTTTGAAGAAATTAGAAGCAGAGTAGACAAAGGAGATGCAGTGGATGTAACATACTTGGATTTTCAGAAGGCCTTTGACAAGGTTTCACACATGAGGCTGCTTAGCAAGATAAGAGCCCATGGAATTACAGGGAAGTTACTAGCATGGGTGGAGCATTATTGGGAATAAAGGGATCCTATTCTGGTTGGCTGCCAGTTACCAGTGCAGTTCCACGGGGATTACTGTTGGGACCGCTGCTTTTTACGGTGTATGTCAATGATTTGGACTATGGGGTTAATGAAATTGTGGCTAAATTTGCCGATGATACAAAGATAGGTGGAGGAACAGGTAGTGTTGAGGAAAGAGAGAGCCTGCAGAAAGACTTAGATAGTTTAGGGAAATGGGCAAAGAAGTGGCAAATTAAATACAATGTGGGAAAGTGTATGGTCATGCACCTTGGTGGAAGAAATTCAAAATGCAGAGATGCAAATGAACTTGGGAGTCCTTGTGCAGGATACCCTAAAGGTTACCTTCCAGGTTGAGTCAGTGGTGAAGAAGGTGAATGCAATGTTGACATTTATTTCTAGAGGTATAGAATATAAGAACAGGCATGTGACGTGGAGGCTCTATAAGGCGCTCATGAGACCACACTTCGGAGTATTGTGTACAGTTTTGGGTTCCTTATTTTGGAAAGGATATACTGACATTGGAGAGGGTTCAGAGAAGATTCACGAGAATGATTCCAGGAATGAGGGGGGTTACCATATTAGGAATGTCTGGCAGCTCTTGGATTGTATTCCCTGGAGTTCAGGAAAATGAGAGGGGATCTGATAGAAACATTCTAAATGTTAAAAGGCCTGAACAGATTAGATATGGCAAAGATATTTCCCATGGTAGGTGAGTCTAGGACAAGAGGGCACAACTTCAGAATTGAAGAACATCCATTTAGAACAGAAATTCGAAGAAGTTGCAGCTATATAGGACCCTGGTCAGACACACTTGGAGTACTGTGCTCAATTCTGGTCGCCTCACTATAGGAAGGACGCGGAAACCATAGAAAGGGTGCAGAGGAGATTTACGAGGATGTTGGCTGGATTGGGGAGCATGCCTTATGAGAATAGGTTGAGTGAACTCGGCTCTTTTTCCTTGGAGTGACGGAGGATGAGAGGTGACCTGATAGAGGCATTCAAGATAATGAGAGGGATTGATCGTGTGGATAGTCAGAGGCTTTTCTCCAGGGCTGAAATGGCTAGCATGAAAGGGCATAGTTTTAAGGTGCTTGGAAGTAGGTACAGAGGAGGTGTCAGGGGTAAGTTTGTTTACACAGAGAGTGGTGAGTGCATGGAATGGGCTGCCGGCGGTGGTGGTGGCGTCGGAAACGATAGGGTCTTTTAAGAGACTCCTGGATGGCTACATGGAGCTTAGAAAAGTAGAGGGCTATGGGTAAAGCCCAGGTAGTTCTAAGGCAGGGACATGTTTAGCACAGCTTTGTGGGCCGAAGGGCCTGTACTGTGCTGTATGTTTTCTGTGTTTCTAAATTACTTCAGTCAGAGGGTGGTAAATCTGTGGAATTTGTTGTCACGAGTAGCTGTGGAGCAGTCATTGGGTGTATTTAAGGCAGAGATAGATGGGTTCTTGATTAGCCAGGGCATCAAAGGGCATGGGGAGAAGGCAGGGGAGTGGGGATGACTGGAAGAATTGGATCAGCCCATGATTGAATGGCGGAGCAGACTCGATGAGCCAAATGGCCCACTTCTACTCCTATATCTTATGGTCTTATAGTCTTAAATAGCAAGAACATGAGATGAAGAGTCCTTGAAAGTGAGTCCATCGGTTGTGGGAACAGTTCAGTGATGGGGAGAGTGAATTTGAGTGAAGTTACCCCTTCTGGTTCAGGAGCCTGATGGTTGAGGGGTGATAACTGTTCCTGAACCTGGTGGTGTGGGACATGAGACTCCTTCCTGATGGCAGTAGTGAGAAGGGAGCATGACCTGGATGTTGGGGATCCCTCATGACGGATGCTGCTTTACTTCACAATGTCCCGTGTAAGTGTGCTCAGTGCTGGAGAGGGCTTTAC
This sequence comes from Mobula birostris, assembly GCF_030028105.1. Classification (NCBI taxonomy): domain Eukaryota; kingdom Metazoa; phylum Chordata; class Chondrichthyes; order Myliobatiformes; family Myliobatidae; genus Mobula; species Mobula birostris. The sequence goes on from NC_092381.1 coordinate 5,965,286, forward strand.
CTGTGATGGACTGGGCTGTAATCACTACTTTTGTATGATTTTCCATGTGAGGGCGTTGGTGTTTCCATACCAGCCTGTGATGCAACCAGTCAATATACTCTCCATTACGTAACCATAGAAGTTTGCCAAAGTCTTAGGTGACAAGCCCAATCTTTGTAAACTTCTAAGAAAGTCAGGGCACTACTGTGCTTTTTTTGTAACGACACTTGTGTACTGGACCAGGAGAAATCCTATGGAATGAGGCAGTCTGTTGGACAGAATATGGTTCCCATTGTTCAGACAAACAGGCTCTTCAGACCAACCTGTCTATGCTGACCACTGAATTCAGACACACAATTTCTTGTTTTTTTATATATTTCTCAGGTGGGTGACTGTGAACTGGAAATGACTTCGCAAAGTGACCCATGTAGTTATACTGCAGCAAGACGGATCCCACACAAACACATCATGCAGAGTCTGTCGAGATCACTCACTGGCAGGCTCTGGGACGATGATTGGAAAGCCCCATATTTTGTCTACTTGGTAAGATGATCTACAGAACACATTGGGGACCTGGGCATCAGAGCATTCCACCTACAATACAAATACACCAGTCTCCCAGACTGAATAAATTCTGTGTAAACAACTTTGCAAAGCACAAATCATCTGGTTTGTTTGGTGGTAATTGGGTGCAGGAGATGGGCCAAGTGTTTGGGAGTGAATGAACCAAGTGTGGAATCCAGCAGGTATTTTAATCAGAAGTATCATGTATAATCAAGTGTAGACAGAGGGATTGCCTTGAGTTGGAGATGAGAACTGAAATACATATGCTCTCTCGATTTGACAAAATTTTCCATTTGTTCCGACTCTTTTGTCTTTCAATCCATCCTCTATCTTTATTAACATCTTATCCCCAAACAACAATACCCTATTTTGAGAAGCAACCATGGGATTGCAATGTTTTTATTGCCTTCTTTAAGAGATTTTCTTATTTGGGAAATAACAATTAGGATAGTCAAAGGAGAGCCAGTGGATGGTGTGTGTACTTGGATTTTCAGATCTTTGACAAGGTGCCGCACTCGAGGCTGCTTAACAAGACAAGATTAGCTGATTGGCAGGAGCCAAAGCGTGGAAATAAATGGGTTCTATTCTAGTTGGCTGCTCTTGACTAGTGGTGTTCTGCAGGAGTCGGTATTGGAAACACGACTTAACGTGATGTGTCAATGACTTAGAATTGATAGCTTTGTGGGCAGGTTTACAGATGATACGAAGATACGTAGAGGGGCAGTGAGTCTGCAGAAGGACTTAGTCAGATTAGGAGAACGGCAAGGAAGTGGCAGATAAAAGTGTATGGTAGAAAGATTTAAGACATAGACTTTTTCTAAATTGGGAGAAAATTCAGAAATCAGTGGTGCAAAGGGATTTAGGAGTCCCCATGCAGGATTCCTTAAAGGTTAGTTTGTAGGTTAAGTCAATGGTGAGGAAGACAAATGCAATGCTAGTATTCATTTTAAGAGGACTGGAACACTACGTCTTTATAAGACGTTGGCCAGGCAGCACTTGGAGTATTGTGAGCAGTTTTGTGTTCCTTATCTAAGAAAAGATGTGCAGGCATTGGAGAGAGTCCAGAGGAGGTTCATGAGAATGATTCTGGAAAGGGTTAATGTATGAGGAATGTTTGTTGGCTCTAAATTTGTACTTAGACCATATAACTATAAGACATAGGAGCAGAATTAGGCCATTCAGCCCATCTATTTTGTTCCACCATTTCATCACAGTTGATCCAATTTTCCTCTCAGCCCCAGTCTCCTGCCTTCTACCCATATCCCTTCATGCTCTGACCAACCCAGAGCCTATCAACCTCTGCCTTAAATATACAAAAGGACAAGACTTCCATAGCTGCCTGTGGCAATGAATTCATAGATTCATCACTCTCTGGCTGAAGAAATTCCTCCTCATCTCTATTCTAAAAGGACACCACTCTATTCTGAGGCTGTGTCCTTTGATCTCTCCCCCACCATAGGAAACATCCTCTCCACATCTACTCTATCAAGGCCTTTCACCATTCGATAGGTTTCAATGAGGTCACCCGTCATTCTTCTGAATCCCAGTGAATACAGGCCCAGAGCCATCAAATTCTCTTCACGTGACAAGCCTTTCAATCCTGGAATCATTTTTGTGAACCTCCTTTGAACCCTCTCCAGTTTCAGCACATCCTTTCAAAGGAGCCCCAAACTGTTCACAATACTCCACGTGAGGCATCACTAGTGGTTTATAAAGTCTCAACATTACATCCTTGCTTTTATATTCTAGTCCTCTTGAAATGAATGCTAACATTGCATTTGCCTTCCTCACCACCGACTCAACCTGCAAATTAACCATTTGGGAATCCTGCATAAGGACTCCCAAGTCCCCTTGTGCCTGTTTTTTGTATTTTCTCTCCAATTATAAAATAGTCTACCCTTCAATTTTTTCTACCCGAGAGTATGACCATACACTTCACAACACTGTATTCCATCTGCCATTTTGTTGCCCATTCTCCTAATCCATCTAAGTCCTTCTGTAGCCTCTCTACTTCCTCAAAACTACCTGCCCCTTCACATAGTCTGCATATCATTTGCAAACTTTGCAACAAAGCCATCAATTCCATCATCCAAATCATTGATATATAATGTAAAAAAGAATCAGTCCCAACGCAGACCCCTGTAAAGCAGTCAGCCAGAAAAGGCTCCCTTCATTCCCACTCTTTGTCCGCTGTCATCCAGCCACTGCTTTACCCATGCTAGAATATTCCCTGTAATACCATCGGCTCATAGATAGCAGACCCATGTATGGCACCTTGTCAAAGACCTTCAGAAAATCCAAGTACACACATCAACTGATTCTCCTTTTTCTATCCTGCTTTTTATTTCTTGTCAAGTAAGAATTTTCCCTTGAGGAAACCATGCTGACTGTGGCCTATTTTATCACGTGCCTCCAAGTACCCTGAGACCACATTCTTAATAATCAACTCCATCATCTTCCCAACCACTGAGGTCAGTCTATGGCCTATAGTTTCCTTTCTTCTGCCTCTCTCCCTTTTTGAAGAGTGGAGTGACATTTACAATTTTCCAGTTTTCCAGAACCATTTCAAAATCTAGTGGTTCTTGAAAAATCAATACTAATGCCTCCACGATCCCTTCAGCCATATCTTTCATAACCCTGGAGTGTACAGCTTCTGGTCCAGGTGACTTATCTACCTTCAGATCTTTCAGTTTCCCAAGAAGCTTCTCTCTAGTTATGGTAACTTCATACTTCACACTTCATGCCCCCTGATACCTGGAACTTCCACCATACTGCTAGTGTCTTCCACAGTGAAGACTGCCGCAAAATACTTATTCAGTTCATCCACTATTTCATTGTCCCCCCATTACTACCTCTCCAACATCGTTTTCCAGTGGTCCGATACTTTCTGGACTTTAGTAGAACAAGGATGCATCTTATTGAAACCTATCAAGTATTGAAAGATCTAGGTGGTGTGGACGTGGAGAGGATGTTTCTTATAGTGGAGGGGTCTAGGACCAGAAAGCACAGCCTTAGAATAGAAGGACATCTCTTTAGTACAGAGATGAAGAGGAATTTCTTTAGCCTGCTGGCAGTGTATCTGTGGAATTCATTGCTACATGAGGGGAGAGGGGAGAGGGGAGAGGGGAGAGGGGAGAGGGGAGAGGGGAGAGGGGAGAGGGGAGAGGGGAGAGGGGAGAGGGGAGAGGGGAGAGGGGAGAGGGGAGAGGGGGTTTCTGCAGTCATTCATCCAGACTCATGTGTTGTGATCATCACGTTCAGAGGTTTTGTCTACTTCTGGTCTCATTACTTTCTCCAATGTTTCTATTTAGATAGGTAGATAGATATACTTTATTGATCCCGAGGGAAATTTGGGTTTCGTTACAGCCGCACCAACCAAGAACAGAGCATAAGTATAGCAATACAAAAACCACAAACAATCAAACAACAAAATGCAAACTATGCCAGATGGAAAATAAGTCCGGGACCAGCCTATTGACTCAGGGTGTCTGACCCTCCACGGGAGGAGCTGCAAAGTTCGATGGCCACAGGCAAGAACGAACTCCCGTGCCGCCCAGTGTTGTATCTCGGTGGAATATGGCCGAAGTCCAACAGTAAAAAGTTCAATATCCGGTCTACAAACACGTTCCTCGATGGTAATATGACCCGGATTGCACCATCTGTTGTTAACCAGAACAGTAAGCACCCAACTCCTTTATGCTTACCGCTCTCAGTGCACTTCCGGTCAGCCCGAACGGTCTGGAGCCGTCCATGGAAACGATTTGGACGGGTATGTCCTCGTGCAGCCCCGTTCCAGTGAAACACATAACACTGCACTCCCGAAATGTTCTCTGATGCCTGGCTAGCACCGTGAACTCGTCCATTTTATTACCCACCGAACTCCACTTCTCCATAAGTCTCTGTTGTCTCGACCCGGTCCCCTTTCCTCGCCTTTGTGACTCCCCCTCTGCATCCTCTGTGCGTTTTCCTCCAGATTTCAGCAGGGGTGTCCGCCGCTCTGCTCGCTAAACCAGCTGGCATAAGCGCAATCAGCTGGTCCCTGGAATACACAATGCAACCATGCTTTCCCTAAAATTCGATCTCGTGTAATTGGACTGTTTACTTTGTGTCTGCTACTGTGAAAACAGGGGCAAGAAGTTTGTTTAAAATCTCAGATTATTGCCTTACCCTCCCCCCCACCATTATAGTTGCTGCAAGAATAAAACAACAGCACATAGAAACTATTAGCAATACAATGACAAACTTCACACGGAACTAGCAAAGGGTTATTGTGTTTGCCAAATAGAATGATTACGTGTGGGGCGTTGGATTTTCTAAACACTTTTAAAAAGGGCTCAAATAAAAAGTTAAGTGTGCAAAGGTTATAATTTGGAACTCAGGGTGTTATACTAGATAGTAAAAAGATAAAGACAGAGAATTGCTTTATTTGCCACAAATACTGAATATCAAAATATTGAAAATGTTTCATTGTGTCAATGACCAACACAGTCTGAGGATGTGCTGGGGGCAGCCGACAAGCGTCGCCATGATTCTGGCACCAACATGGCATGACCCAACTCACTAACTCTAACCATACATCTTTAGATTGTGGGAAGAAACTGGAGCACCTAAATAAAACTTTTGTGGTCAAGAATACACAAACTCCTTACAATTAAAAAAAGTGAGGTAGTGTCCAAAGCTTCAATGTCCATTTCGGAATCGGATGGCAGAAGGGAAGAAGCTGTTCCTGAATTGCTGAGTGTGTGCCTTCAGGCTTCTGTATCTCCTACCTGATGGTAACAGTGAGAAAAGGGCATGCCCTGGGTGCTGGAGGTCCTTAATAATGGACGCTGCCTTTCTGAGACATCACTCTCTGTAGATGTCCTGGGTACTTTGTAGGCTAGTACCCAAGATGGAGCTGACTAGTTTTACAACCTTCTGCAGCTTCTTTCGGTCCTGTGCAGTAGCCCCTCCACACCAGACAGTGATGCAGCCTGTCAGAATGCTCTCCACAGTACAGCTATAGAAGTTTTTGAGTTTAATTGTTGACATGCCAAATCTCTTCAAATCCTTAAAAAGTACAGCTGCTGTCTTGCCTTCCTTATGACTACATCGGTATGTTGGGGCCAGGTTAGATCCTCAGAGATCTTGACGCCCTGGAACTTGAACCTACTCATTCTCTCCACTTCTGATCCCTCTATGAGGATTGGTATGTGTTCCTTCGTCTTACCCTCCCTGAAATCCACAATCAGCTCTTTCGTCTTACTGACGTTGAGTGCCAGGTTGTAGCTACAGCACCACTCCACTAATTGGCATATCTCACTCCTGTACACCCTCTTGTCACCACCTGAGATTCTACCAACAACGGTTGTATCAACAACAAATTTATGGATGGTATTTCAGCTATGCCTAGCCACACAGTCATGGGTATAGAGAGAGTAGAGCAGTAGGCTAAGCACACACCCCTGAGGTGCACCAGTGTTGATCGTCAGTGAGGAGGATATGTTATCACCAATCCTCACAGACTGTGGTCTTCTGGTTAGGAAGTCGAGGATCCAATTGCAGAGGGAGGTACAGAGGCACAGATTTTGCAACTTCTCAATCAGGATTGTGGGACTTATGGTATTAAATGCTGAGCTATAGTCGATGAACTGCATCCTGACATAGGTGTTTGTGTTGTCTCGGTGGTCTAAAGCCGTGTGGAGAGCCTTGAGATTGTGTCTGCCTTTGGTCTATTGCAGCAATAGGCAAATTGCAATGGGTCCAGGACCTTGCTGAGGCAGGAGTTCAGTCTAGTCATAACCAACCTCTCAAAGCATTTCATCACTCTAGATGTGAGTGCTACCAGGCGATAGTCATTAAGGCAGCTCACATTATTCTTCTTTGGCACTGGTATAATTGTTGCCTTTCTGGAGCAAGTGGGAACTTCTGCTCGTAGCAGTGAGAGGTTGAAAATGTCCTTGAATACCTCTGCCAGGTACTCCATCAGGACCTTCTGCATTGCGAGGGTTCACTCGCTTTAAATACAGTCTAACATCGGCCTCTGAGACAGAGATCTCAGGGGCATCAGGGACCTTGTAAACGTCTCTTGTAAGCCTCTAATGTTTCTGCCTCTACCACCACCCCAGGTACCCTCCACACTCTCTGTCAATAACCTGCCCTCACAACTCCTTTGAAATGATGTCCTTTCAGCTCACGCCCTCTGGTATTAGTCACTCGAACTTGGAAAGAGATATTGTCTGTCTAGAGATACAGTACAGTGGTGGGGATTCAAACCGGATCTCTGGTGTTGTAAAGCATTACACTAAGCTGTGCACCACCATGTCACCTTCACGCAGCTGCAGCCCCTTTTTGTGTAGCTGCATGGGCTGCTTCTCGCATTCTGGTTGCATTTCAGTCCCACCCTATTTCTATACGGGTAAGGAGGGGGGCATGGAGGGATGAGGATGTCCTTGTCAACTTGCTCCTGGGGCTGGCGAAAACAGCCATCCGTGGGTCTTGGAAATGGGTGGCGGGAGGATCTGCCTGGCAACGTTTAGGGGGTACGTTTGTGCCCGGGTAAATATTTTGAAGGAACACGTGCAGTCCACGGTGACCTTAGAGGTGTTCCGGGACCATTGGGCTCCGCGGGGTGTAAATGCCATCATTGACAGAGATGGAAACGTTTCAGTTTAACGCATATTGTCTATTTATAGTGAAGTAATTGTGTTAGTCACTGTTTTGTATATATAACATTGAATTTGAAATAAAGATATCTTGTATAGAAAAAAAAGCAGTATCAAGGAACGCTACAAGGATAAAGTGTCGATCTAACATTGGTTTCTAACTGTGCATGTCTCTTTTTCAGGATTTTGACACATACCACGAGGTTTGGTACGATGATCCCGAGAGTATTTCAATGAGGATGTCCATCGTGAAGAAACTGAAAATCCGTGGCATCGGCGTGTGGGCTGCAAACGACATCAACTACACTGGAGATGCCAGAGTAACAATGCAGGCCGTGGAGATGTGGAACGCACTGTGCCCTGCCTGAGGGAAAGACTGAGTGTGAACCATTTCATCTCTGTCTCGGCTCATCGATTAGCATTGCAAGAAAACAAAACAAAGATGAACTCAGTCCAAGATTCAAGATTGTTTGATGTCATTCTCAGTACACAAGTGTAAAGGAGAATGAAATAATTGTTACTCTGAATTGTTACTCTAATTGTTACTCTGCAGAGCAAAAAACACAAAAAGATAAAAAACAAAAATAATAATAAAGCAAGAAATATAAATACATAAGATAACTGATCTCCACAGATTAACTTTATGTTCGTAAACATAAACTTTATGTGTCTGTACATAAGGTGACTCTGACAGGAAATGATAAAGTAGTGGTGGTCGGGGGTGTGGAGGGGTGGGTTAGTGGGTGGAGGTGTTGATCAGCCTCACTGCTTGGGGAAAGTAACTGTTTTTGAGTCTGGTGGTCCTGGCTATGTAGCCTCCTCCCTGATGGGAGTGGGACAGACAGATCATGAGTAGAGTGGGTGGGTGATATCCAACAACAGCAGTTAAATAAATATTAATCTAAAACCAAACATATCATTTTATTAATCAATTGAAATGAATGCATTCTTTGGAAAGGGATATATTAATCCAATGTACTGGAAGGTTTACAATTTCAAACAGCAAATTGCTTATAATTGTATATACACAGAAACATAGAAATATAGAAACCTTACAGCACAATACAGGACCTTCGGACCATAAAACTGTACCGAACATGTCCTTACCTGAGAAATTACTGAGGGTTACCCATAGCCCTCTATTTTTCTAAGCTCCATATACCTGTCCAGGAGTCTCTTAAAAGACCCCATCGTATCCGCCTCCACCACCGTCACCAGCAGCCCACGCACTCACCACTGAGTAAAAAACTTACCCCTGACATCTCCTCTGTACCTTCTTCCAAGCACCTTAAAACTGTGCCCTCTCATGCTAGCCATTTCAGCCCTGGGAAGAAGCCTTTGACTATCCACACGATCAATGCCTCTCATCATCTTATACACCTCTATCAGGTCACCTCTCATCCTCCATCGCTCCAAGGAAAAAAGGTGGAGTTCACTCAACCTGATTTCATAAGGCATGCTCCCCAATCCAGGCAACGTCCTTGTAAATCTCCTCTGCACCCTTTCTATGGTTTCCACATCCTTCCTGTAGTGAGGCGACCAGAACTGAGCACAGTACTCCAAGTGGGGTCTGACCAGGGTCCTATATAGCTGCAATATTAACTCTCAGCTCCTAAACTGAATCCCACAGTTGATGAAGGCCAATGCACCGTATGCCTTCTTAACCACAGAGTCAACCTGCGCAGCAGCTTTGAGTGTCTTATGGACTCGGACCCCATGATCCCTCTGATCCTCCACACTGCCAAGAGTCTTACCATTAATACTATATCCCGCCATTATATTTGACCTACCAAAATGAACCACCTCACACTTACCTGGGCTGAACTCCATCTGCCACTTCTCAGCCCAGTTTTGCATCCTATCAATGTCCCACTGTAACTTCTGTCCGCACTCCACACTGTCCACAACACCCCCAACCTTTGCATCATCAGCAAACTTACTAACCCACCCCTCCACTCCCTCATCCAGGTCATTGATAAAAATCACAAAGAGTACGGGTCCCAGAACAGATCTCTGAGGCACACCACTGGTCACCGACCTCCATGCAGAATATGGCCTGTCTACAACCAGTCTTTGCCTCTGTGGGTAAGCCTGTTCTGGATCCACAAAGCAATATCCTCTTGGATCCTATGCCTCCTTACTTTCTCAGTAAGCCTTGCATGGGGTACCTTCTCAAATGCCTGGAAATCCATATACACTACATCTACTGCTCTACCTTCATCAACGTGTTTAGTCACATTCTCAAAAATGAACTGTATTAACAAACAAAGGGTGCAGCAGTAGCGTAGCAGTTAGTGCAATGCTGTTACCTCTGGGGGGGGTTGGAGTTCAGAGTTCAATTCTGATGCCATAGGTTTCCTCCAGGTGCTCTGGTTTCCTCCTGCAGTCCAAAGACAGGCTGATTAGTACAAGGGTCCCCAACCTTTTTTGCACTGCGGACCGGTTTAATATTGACAATATTCATGCGGACCGGCCGACCGGTGGGGGGTGGGGGGGGGGGGTTGCCAACGAACAAGAGTAGCAGTCAAATGCGTTGTTTACACAAAAGACTACAATGACCATGAAACCTTGCGCGGGCACCATTGCGCATGCGTGTCGTGACCACCGATTCCTTGCAAACCCCCCCCCCCCCCCAGCAAATCCTTTTTGGCGATTCTGTTCGTGGGGGTGGGTGTTAATCACTACCGGAATATAGGTGATAAGTGGGTAATACACTCAATTTTGTTTCTAAAAGGGTTTATCTAACGAATTTAATATTAAACACACAGCACATATTTTCCCCGTATGAATATATAAAATCATTGCAACACACCAATATCGCTGAATCAGTGGGAGCCCTGCGCTTGTTTCCCTGCAACAACACGGTCCTATCGAGGGGTGATGGGCGACAGTGATACTCGAAGGGGGTTCCTAATGTCCAGTCTATTCCGCAGTTTAGTTTTCGCTGCATTCATTGCAGAAAACTCCACTTCGCAGAAAAATGTTGGAAATTAAAGCAACGTTTTCAGTGCTTTCGTGGCTGTCTCAGGATATTCAGCCTTGACTTTGATCCAGAATGCCGGCAGAGATGTTATGTCAAACATACTTTTCAGCCCGTCGACATTTGCAAACTCGAGGAGTTGATCGCCTTCCCGCCCTGACACGGATGACGCGCGGGTCATGACCTCGCATGCGTAGTGGCTGATCAGTGGGCGTGACAGGGAATGAAGAAAGGTGCAGCTGACCAATCATATCGCTTCCTCGCGGCCCGGTGGTTGGGGACCGCTGGGTTAGTAGGTAATTGGTCACAGTAAATGGCCTGTGATTAGGCCAGGATTAAATCGGTGGGTTGCCAGGCAGTGTGGCCTGTTAGGCCAGAAGGGCCTGTTCTAAGCTGTATCTCTAAATTTTAAATACCTCTATCAAGTTCCCCCCTCAACCTTCTATACTCCAAAGAACAAACACCTAACTTGTTCAACCTTTCTTTGTAACTAGGAGATGAAACCCAGGTAACATTTTAGTAAATCTCTGAACTCTCTCAATTTTATTGACATCTTTCTTATTGAGGTAGAGAAAGGAGGAGGAATGATGCATTGCTGCCTAGCTGAGTGTAGACTATCAGCCATTTTAGCATGATCCCCATAGTCCATCATGGGTGCATTAGTGAGGGCTATGCAAACTTGATCAGGGATTCACTGCATGAAGGTTCTTTAACAATCAAACAAGGATGGTAATTTCCCAGGAGAGACAGCAGGGTGTCCATTAGCTCTGAAGGCCTAACATCACAGAGACTGGGCAAGGACAGCAAATGTTTGGCATGCTCAGACTCCAAAGGTCTGTGAAAGGTAATTTTTCAGCGATTGGTATTTATTGTGTTCAGGCGAGTGTTCAAGCAGACTCACCACTCTCGCAGCCGTGGAGATTCTGAGTGATACTACCACATAGTAAAACTTGGTGTCATCGGCAGTGACTTCTCACAGTGCGAATTGGGCCTCTGCTTGTACAAACCAACCAAAAGATTTTGCTCCAAAACTCCAGCAGTTTCAATGTGACTGCGTTGGCCAACATATACAATAACTCTGGAATCGTGCTAGAGCATTGGGGTCACCAGTGTAGGATTTTGCAAATGAAATGAAGTGAGGCATTTTATATTTAACAAAATCCATAACACGTTTTATTGAACTTCAAAGCATACACACGTGTAATAAGACTCTTTACGTAATAACGTCATCGCGTCAGAGCAGCCTCTAAAGTGAACCCCCAACTCAAGGTTGGTGGTTGTGAATGATGCGTCTCTTTCTACTGTACGGCTTCATTTGAATTTAATGAATAAAATACTCAGTCTGTTTTCTAGATTTATATTTATTTTACTATTATTACAAATGAGCTCAATTTTGTTACACTCAGAAAATGCTGGAGGAACTCAGTAGGTCAGGCAGCATCTATGGAGAGGAATAAACAGTCGACGTTTCAGACCGAGATCCTTCATCAGGACTGGAAAGGAAGGGGGAAGAAGCCAGAATAAGAAGCTGGAGGGAGGGGGAGGAGTACAGACTGGCAGGTGATAGGTGAGACCAGGTGAGGGGGAGGATGGGTGGGTGAAGAGGGAGGGGGAGGAGTACAGACTAGCAGGTGATAGGTGAGGCCAGGTGACGGGGAGGATGAATTGAGAAGCTGGAAGTTGGTAGGTGGAAAAGGTGAAAAAAAAACCAGAGGACATGGGTTAAGGGTGAGGGGGGGAAAGTTTAAAGGGAACATTAGGGGGGCTTCTTCACACAGAGAGTGGTGGGAGTATGGAATGAGCTGCCAGACGAGGTGGTAAATGCGGGTTCTTTTTTAACAATTAAGAATAAATTGGACAGATACATGGATGGGAGGTGTATGGAGGGATATGGTCCGTGTACAGGTGAGTGGGACTAGGCAGAAAATGGTTCGGCACAGCCAAGAAGGGCCAAAAGGCCTGTTTCTGTGCTGTAGTTTCTATGGTTTCTATGGTGAAGAACTGAAGGAGGAATCTGGAGATGAACGTGGACCATGGGAGAAGGGGGACAAGGAGGGGCACAGAGGGAGCTGGACAGGTGAGGAAATGAAAAGGGGTAGGAGGGGAGCTAGACTGGGGAATTGAAGAAGATTGGGGGGAGGGTGAGAAATTATTGGATGCTAGAGATATCGATGCTCATCTTGCAATACTAATTGATGAGCTGATACAGAGATGAAATGGTTCACACTCAGTAATCGCACCAGGGAGGACACACTGCGTTCCACATCTCCGCAGCCTGCATTCTTGCTCTGGCATCACCAGTGTAGTTGATGTCGTTTGCAGTCCACACGCCGACACCACGGAGGTTCAGTTTCAGCACGATAGACACTCTCATAGAAATGCTCTCGGGATCATCGTACCAGACCTCGTGGTACGTGTTACCAACCTGCAAACGAGCAAAGGGGAAATGCACAGATTGAGAGGAGACCAGGCTGAAATTGTTAGATGGAGTAATTTGGGTGGCACGTTAGTGCTGGGGAGAGAGGACCTGTATCACGATTCCCGTGAATAGGTTCATTTCTGACCTCTGGTACTGTCTGTGTGTGTGTGGGGGGGATATTCTCTGTCACCTCTGGTACTGTCTATGTGTGTGGGGGGGGGATATTCTCTGTCACCTCTGGTACTGTCTGTGTGTGTGGGGGATATTCTCTGTCACCTCTGCTACTGTCTGTGTGTGGGGGGGGATATTCTCTGTCACTTCTGGTACTGTGTGTGTGGGGGGGGATATTCTCTGTCACCTCTGGTACTGTCTGTGTGTGTGGGGGGATATTCTCTGTCACCTCTGGTACTGTCTGTGTGTGGGGGGGATATTCTCTGTCACCTCTGGTACTGTCTGTGTGTGTGGGGGGATATTCTCTGTCACCTCTGGTACTGTGTGTGGGGGGGGATATTCTCTGTCACCTCTGGTACTGTCTGTTTCAGGGGGGTCATATTCTCTCTGTTCTCTGGTACTGTCTGTGTGTGGGGGGGGATATTCTCTGTCACTTCTGGTACTGTGTGTGGGGGTGGGTATATTCTTTGTCCTCTGGTACTGTTTGTGCTGGGATAGTAGTGTGTGTGTGTTTGGGTGGGGTCTATATTCTCTCTGTCCATGTCCATTTCCCCCAGGTGCTTCAGTTTTTTCCCCACATCATAAAGAGCCCATGGGAGGTTCCTTTCCTTTTCCTTGTCACATTATTCTTGGCAGTGATCTGTTCCCATTGCTTCCCCCCTGACATCTTTCCATGAGGCCATCTGTTAACTTCTTTTGAAACAAGAAAGCCCAGCTATTGCCCATCGTTCTGCATCTCATTAGAATTATCAAGACCGGGAAAGATATGTGATTGTGGCAGCATCAACGTCAGGAATTTCAGATCGTTTGGAGAAAATGGTTAAACAGCTCTCTCCCAGCCAACCACCTCCCCCCCCACCTCAATTCCCCGGCTCTTCCGACATCTCAGTAGCATAACCATCCTGATAAACCACATCTGAGTTTAAATTTATTGTGGAAGGAATGAAAGGAGGATTGATGGGTTTATGAGAAGAACAACCTTCAGAATGGAGAGGCACAGGGAGGGGACAAGTTGGATTGTCCCCCCTGAAAACTCTCTTGGACTCAAGGAGCCAACTGGCCACTTTCTGAGTTGGGACCGTAATGTATAGGAGCAGAATAGGCTCTGTGGCCTGCTACGCCATTCTATCCTGGGTAATATATTATTCCTCTCAACCCCATTTAAAATCCAAAAGTTCAGAGAAAGCTTTATTATCAAAGTATGTATATGTCAGCAAATACTATCCTTGGACTGATTTTCTTGTAGGCATTTACAACACAATAAAGAAATACAATATAATCACGACTGACAAATCCTGACAAACTGTGGAAAAACAAAACAAGATAAATATTAAGTAAATAAATACATAAATATGACTGAGAACTTGAGTTGTAGAGCCTTTGAAAGTGCATTCTCCGAACCTCTCCCGATACTCTTTCATTCCCAAATTCCTTCTCGTGAACCTCCTCTGGACCCTGTTCAATATCAGCATATCTTTTCTTAGATAAGGGGCACAAAACTGCTCACAATGCTTCATGCACAGTTGCACCAGTGCCTTATGAAGCCTCAGCATTACATCTTGCTTACATCGCATTTGCACTGACTCGACCTGCAAATTAACCTTTCGGGAACCTGTATGAGAAATGCAAAGTCCCTTTGCATGTCTGATTTCTGAATTTGCTCCCCATTTACAAAATAGTCCATGCTTTACTTTCTAACGAAGTGCGTGACTGTGCATTTCCCGACACTGTATTCCATCTGCCACTTATTTGCCCATTCTCCTAATCTGTCAAAGTGCTCCTTCAGCCTCCCTGCTTCCTCAACGATACCCGCCCATCCACCTACCTTTGTATCATCCACAAACTTGTCCACAAAGCCATCAATTCCATCATCCAGATCACTGACATATAACATGAAATGAGGAGATCCCAACACGGACCCGTGGAATGCCACTAGTCACTGGCCGCCAACCAGAAAAGTGCTGTTAAGTGTAGAATGAGGAAGGCAGGGATAACCTCTTTTAAACTGAGCAAATTATGAACACTTTGAGTTAAATGACCTGAGGTTTAAAAGACCAATGCACAGAATACCAGGCCTACTTATTTGTTCCAAGGCAGTGATCTCGAGCAGGGATGAGATATTTGGGAAGCTGTTGAACAAAGAAGGTTCATTCCAACAGCCCAATTAGTGGCAGGAGCAGGCCACAGCGACGAGGTTTCTCTCAAGTTCAAGACACCTGTCTAAAAGTACAAAAGAGACAGGCGGGTTGGCCATTGTTGGGAGTAGGCCTGTGGTGAGAGTAGGAGTGTCAGGCTTTGGGTCAAAGGAGGCTTCAGCTCGAAAAAGGCATTGGCTCTGAGTAAGCTTCTGTTAGAGTTCCTTTTTCTCTCTCTTGCTGTACTGAGTGTAGTAAATGGCTGTTGTGTGTTCTTCATGCTGGATGTTAAGAGTCCTGGGAGACCCAGAGTCTCCCAGGGAACAACATCTGTGTGAGGTGCATCCGGCAGCAGCTCCTTGAAGACCGTGTTAAGGATCTGGAGCAGCAGCTGGATGACCTTTGGCTTGTACGGGAGAGTGAGGAGATAATCGATCACAGTTACAGGGACGTATTTACAGAACTCAAAGTGTTATATCTCAATGCTTTGAGTATAAGAAATAAGGTGGATGATCTTGTTGCACTTTTACAGATGGTCAGGTATGATGTTGTGGCCATTACTGAATCATGGCTGAAGGATGGTTGTAGTTGGGAGTTGAATGTTCAAGGTTACATATTGTATCAGAGGGATAGCAAGGTAGACAGAGGGGTGGTGTGGCTCTGCTGGTAAAGAATGGCATCAAATCAGTAGAAAGATGTGATATAGGATCAGAAGGTGCGAAGTCGTTAGCGGTTGAGTTAAGACACTGCAAGGGTAAAAGGACCCTGATGGCATTTACATAGAGGCCTCCCAAGAGTAGCTGGGATGTGGACCCTAACTACAATGGGAAATAGAAAAAGGGTATCAAAAGGGGAATGTTATGATAGTCATGGGAGATTACAACATGCAGTTCAATTAGAAAAATCAAGTTGGTAATGGATCTCAAGAGAGTGAGTTTGCTGAATCCCAATGAGATGGCTTTTTAGAGCAGTTTGTTGTTGAGCCCACTAGGAGATCAGCTATACTGGATTGGGTGTTATGTAATGAACCAGAGGCGATACGAGAGTTTAAGGTAAAACAACCCTTAGGAACCAGTGATCCCTTAGGACCCTTAGGAAAGTGCAGGATAGATGTATTTCAAAAACAAAGAAATACCCAAGTTGCAAAATAGTACAACCGTGAATGACAAGGGAACTAAAAACTAATGTAAAAGCAAAAGAGAGGGCACACAACAAAACAAAAAGTAGAGGGAAGATAGAGGATTGGGAAGTTTTTTTAAAACCTACAAAGAATAACTGAAAGAATCATTAGGAGGGAAAATGTGAAATATGAAAGCAAGCTAGCAAACAATATCAAAGTGGATAGTAAAGTGTTTTCAAGTGTGTATAAAAAGAAAAGAGAGATTAGAGTGGATGTAGGACTACTAGAAAATGAGGCCAGAGAAACAATAACAGGGACAAGGAGATGGCAGATGAACTAATTGAGTATTTGACATCAGTCTTCATTATGGACGACTCGAGCAGTATGCATGAAGGAAGAAAAGTGAGTGCAGTTACTATTACAAGGGAGAAGGTGCTCAAAAAGCTGAAAGACCTAAGGGTACATAAGTCACCATAGGGTGCTGAAAGAGGTAGCGGTCGAGTTTGTGGAGGTATTAGTAATGATCTTTCAAAATTCATTCGACTCTGGCATGGTGCCAGAGGACTGGAAAATTGCAAATGTCACTCCACTCTTTAAGAAAGGACGAAGGCAGCAGAAAGGAAATTATAGACCAGTTAGCCTGACCTCAGTGGTTGGGAAGATGATGGAATCAATTGTTAAGGATGAAGTTATGGAATACTTGGAGACACTGTACAAGGTAGGACTAAGTCTGCATGGATTCCTTCAGGGAAAATCTTGCCTGATGAACCTGTTGTAATTCTTTGAGGAGATTACATGTAGGATAGATAAAGGGGATGCAGTGGATGTTGTGTATTTGGACTTTTAGAAGGTGATTGACAAGGTGACACACATGAGGCTGCTTACCAAGTTAAGAGTCCATGGCATTACAGGAGAGTAACTGGCGTGGGTAGAGCATTGGCTGATTGGTAGGAGGCAGTGACTGGGAATAACAGGAATCTTTTTTTGCTGCCAGTGACTCGTGGTGTCCTGCAAAGGTCGGTGTTGGAACCACTTCTTTTTATGTTGTATATCAATGATTTAGATGCTGCAATAGATGGCTCTGTTCCTAAGTTTGGAGATGATACGAAGATTAGTGGAGGGGCGGGTAGTGTTGAGGAAACTAGTAGGCTGCAGAAGGACTTGAACAGATTAGGAGAATGGGCAAGAGGGTGGCAAGTGAAATACAACGTTGGAAAATGCATGGTCATGCACCTTGGTAGTGGAAATAAATGAGAAGACTATTTTGTAAATGGGGAGAGAATCCAAAAATCTGAGATGCAAAAGGACTTGGGTGTCCTTGTGCGAACACCCTAAAGGTTAACTTGCAGGTAGAGTCGGTGGTGAGGAAAGCAAATGCCGTGTTAGCATTCATTTCAAGAGGTCTTGAATACAAGAGATGGGATGTGATGCTGAGGCTTTATAAGACACTGGTGAGGCCTCACTTGAGTATTGTGAACAGTTTTGGGCTCCTCATCTGAGAAAAGATGTGCTGGCAGTAGAGAGGGTTAAGAGAAGATTCACAAGGATGATTCTGGGAATGAAAGGATTATCATACGAGGGACGTTTGATAGCTTTGGGAATGTATTCACTGGAATTTAGAAGGATGAGGGGGATCTCATTGAAACCGTTCAAATACTGACAGGCCTAGATGGAGTAGATGTGGAAAGGATGTTTTTCATGGTGGGGGAGTCTAGGAAAAGAGAGCACAGCCTCAGGTCCATTTAAAACAGAATGCAGAAATTTTTCTTTAGCCTGAGGGTGGTGAATTTGTGGAAATTATTACCACAGGCAACTGTGGAGGCCAGGTCATTGGGTGTATTTAAGGCAGAGATGGATAGATTCTTGATTGAACAAGGCATCGAAGGTTACAGACAGAAGGCTGGAGAGTGGGGCTGACAAGTGAGGAAAAGGATCAGCCATGATAGAATAGCAGAGCAGATTTGATGGGCCAAGTGGCCTATTTCTGCTCCTATGTCTTGATCTAATGGACATTTCAGACCCAAGTCTCTTATCAGGACTGGGTCTCGATGCTGGAGGGACTCAGCAGGCCAGGCAACATCTATGGAAAGATACAGTCGATGATTCAGGGCGAGACCCCTCATTAGGACTGTGTGTCGATGCTGGAGAAACTCAGCAGCCCAGTCCATCCTGTCTCCTGCAAAAATGCTATTCCCTTTTCTCAGTTTGTTTGTCTCTCCCACATCTGTTCCCAGAAGGCGGCTTTCCTTTCCAGAACATCAGAGGTGTCCTCCTCCCTCAAAGAACGGGCTTTTCCTTCCTCCACCATTGATGGTGCCCTCACCCACATCTCCTCCCTGTGAGCTCACCCCCTCTTCCTCTCTCCTTAACAGTGATAGGGTTCCTCTTGTCCACCCCATGAATCTCTATATCTAAACATCATTCTCCGGAACACTCTCTAAAGAGATCCTACCGTAAAATACATCTACCCACCCCTTCCGCCTTCCACAGGAATCACTCCCTCCATGATTTCCTTGTCCGTTCATTCCTTTCCATTAATCACCCTCCCGACACTTATCCCTGCAAGTGCTACACTTGCCCAGTCACCTCCTCCCTCATCTCCACTCAGAGGCCCAAACAGTCCTTCCAGGTGAGGCAACACTTCACCTGCAAATCTGCTGGGGTCGTCTATTGTACCCAGTGCTCCCGATCCAGCCTCCTCTACATTGGTGAGACCCATCATAAATTGGGCAACTGCTTCACAGAGTACCTCCGCTCCATCTGCCAAATGCAGAACCTCCCAGTGGCTGATCATTTTAATTCCCATTCCCATTCTGACATGTTAGTCAATGGCCTCCTCTTGAGCCACAATGAGGCCACCCTCAGGGTGGAAGAGCAACAACTTATATCCCATCTGGGCAGCCTCCAATCTGATGGCAAGGATATCAATTACACCCTCCCCTCTTCTTCGATTCCCCACTCTGGCCTCTTACCTCTTCTCAACTGCATACCACCTCTCCCCTGTGCCATCCTCCTTCCCTTTCTTTCATGGCCCTCACTCCTCTCCAATCAGATTCCTTCCTGTTCAGCCCTTCCACACTTGGCATCACCTACCACCTTCTAGCTATCCTCCTTACCCTCTCCCCACCTGGTAATTCAGCTGTCTTCCCCTTCCTTTCCAGTCCACAAGAAGGGATATGGAATGACCACACACAGAAAATGGAGAAACTCAGCAGGTGAGGCAGAATAAACAGTCAATATTTTGGGCCAAGTCTTCATCCGGATGTATGGGCCGTGTAGGAGGGAAGGGTCAGATTGATCACGGAGGTTTATATTCGTCAGCACAGCATTGTGGGCCGAAGGGCCTGATCTGTGCTGTACAGTTCTATATTCTAACCCTCCCTCAACTTGAATTACTGTTGATATTTTTCTTTTCTGTGTCAAATAAGATATGTATAATTGACATTAATTTATTTAAGTTAATCATGATTGTCATGTTCTGTACTGCTGTTGCAAAAAGCCCATTTTCGTGTCATTGAAACGCTGGGGATGTCTGCCCATGGCAGTGAACTTCAAGGTGAACTTGTTGCTGCAGAGATGGTGAGTGCATTGCAAACAATTTGCCAAGGTTCCCGCTTAGACGTCAGTGTTGCTGTGACGGTGTGACGGAGGGAGCTGCTGGGACATTTCAGAGGGTGTCCAAGAACAGTTTGGGGTCAGGAGTCACATGTGGGACAAGAGATCTCTCCCCTAAGGGACATGGATGAACCCAACCTATTTTTAGCCACTTGTTCCCCAGCCACTGTTACCATGGTGATTGGGTGTTGTTTTGAAAATTCTGGAACTGGAAATGAACTTACATTTGACCGATTGTGATGTCACGCGACATCAGAATGGAAACCATGACAGGGGGGAGATGAGTGTTGAGTGTTAGTTGGTGAGAGCAGTGGACGAGGAAGCAGCAAGTTTAGTTCCTCCCCTGTGAGTGAGGCAGAGGTGTGAGTGCTCAGGAGATAGGACTCACCCTCCGTCCGCAGAATTGGGTGGGGGGAGAGGGAGAGAGAGAGGTGAGAGAGACAGGGGGAGAGAGAGAAGGGGGGAGGGGGAGAGAGAGAAGGGGGGAGGGATAGAGTGAGGGGGGAGAGAGAGGGTAGAGAGAGGGGGGAGAGAGAGTGGGGAAGACAGAGGGGGAGAGAAAGAGGGGTGGGGAAGAGATAGGGGGAAGTAGAGAGAGGGGAGAGAGAGGAGCGGGAGAGAGAGGGGGAGGGAGAGAGAGGGGAGAAAAGAGAGCGGGAGAAAAGAGAGGGGAGAGAGAGGAGGGGAAGA